>NW_026585689.1:20958289-21017356 GCF_907164565.1 Psammomys obesus
GATCCCTAAAAAAAAAAAAAAAAAAAAAAAGAATGATAACGTTGCTCTGACAGGTCATCCTGTGTTTGCATAGAGTGATATTTCATGTGAGAACTTAATTACAGGTACTAAAGATTATGAATTGTGAAATACCCTGGGACTGTAAAAGTACACTCTTGCAAGCCAGGGGCGATAGTGCATGCCTTCAATCCAGCTCTGACTGAAGCAGAGGCAGGCAGTTCTCTGCGAGTTCATGGCCAGAGGGAGTCGAGGACAAACAAGGATATGCAGACAAACCTTGTCATGAAGAAAAAAAAAAAGTATGCTTTTGCTTATGATATTCTCCTAGAAGAGGCCAAGAAACTGAAGGAGTCAACTTCACCTGAAAATTCACTGAATTGCCTCAGAAAGGGCCTCTCAGTATTTCAGTGATCCATGCATTTAATAGTTCTGTTTTAAAAGAAACTAAGCTATTAAAAAGCATGTTCATACATTATCAAAGGAGATATAGTAAGTAAATAACATATTCTCAATTTTTTTTAAAGGAAAAAGTGAATTTAAAAGAATGATGAAGGAGGGAAGGTAGGATTGGGATGGAATAACGGAGGGGGCTACAGCCAGGATACAAATTGAATAAACTGTAATTAATATAAAAAAATAACACCTCTTTCAGCTTATTTATAATCAGAAGTATTCTAGTATGATTTGGTTCTATGATTTAACAAGGTTAATTTAGACTTTAGGGTTCAAAAAATCTGTTTTGACAGTTGAGGAAAGGGAAATTATTTAATAAAAAGTAAGTAATATCGCATATTACACCAAAGCAAAATTTTCTGAAATACAATCACTAGAACTTAAAAAGAGACTGACTTAAAATCTAAAATGGTTCTGAGTAAAAACACTAAAATTTTACTCAGTTTTATTTACAATCATTTCTGATCTATATGTTTTTTGTTGTTGCTGCTGCTATCACTGTTTTTTTTTACTGCTGTTGCTTATATTAGATATTCGTTTTGTTTGCTTGTTTATTATTAGTTCAAATAACTATGCAATGAAAACTGTACTTCATGAAGCTACATTGTTATTACTGACAGAAAGAACAAAGGTGTAAGAGAAATATCATAGGCATATTCAAACTGATCTCAAAACCCAGTCCTTAAGTAGTAAAATATCCCAAATAAACATAATACCTTTAACATTCATGGGTTTGTAAATATATTTTTACACAAACATCACTATTTTATTAGGTTTAATCAAAATAATGTATATGTATATATATATGTATATATATATATATTCTTTGATTTGTTCAATTGTTGTTTTAAATCTATTAAGGTATTATCTTTATAAGGAATCTTGGTTTCTCATTTCAGCATGAGAAAATCTTTCAATTTTACTATGCTATTTAATATTTTAATTTATCAGTACATCAATAAAATTTAATGCAAATCTTTGCAACAGAATAAGAAAATTTGAACACAGGGAACTTCCCAAAGACTCACACTCCAACCAAGGACTATTCATGGAGATAACCTAGAACCCTTGCACAGATGTAGCCCATGGCAGTTTAGTGTCCAAGTGGCTTACATAGTGATGGGAAGAGGGACTGCCTCTGACATAAACTGATTGGCCTGCTCTTTGATCACCTCCCCCTGAGGGGAAAGCAGCCTTACCAGGCCACAGAAGAAGACAATGCAGCCATTCCTGATGTGATCTGATAGACTAAGATCAGAAGGAAGGAGAGGAGGACCTCCCCTATCAGTGGATGTGGGGAGGAGCATGCATGCAGAAAGGGGAGGTAGGGTGGGATCGGGAGGGGAGGAGGGAGGGGCTTATGGGGGGATACAAAATGAATAAAGTAAAAAAAAATTTAGAACTGTAATACGGTAAGTAAAAATTAAAAATTTTATTTTTGTTAAAAAAAAATCTTTGTGCAATTCAACTAGATAAACAGAAGACTTAGGTTACCTCTTGTGGTAATGTTTAGCTACTGATATTATCATTATATAAATGGGTGGTAAATTATCTAATATCCAGTGATGGTCACTTATAATTATGTATTATTTGCATTACTGGAAAGACCTGATTTGGGGTTAAGTTGCATACTATTTATGTCTTTTAAATTTTCTTTAAGATATCTAAAATTTGTTTTTGATGGAATTATTTTTCATTGTTAGTTTTGTTATAACTGAAATATTGATTTTACCATCCTATTTGTATTCTGTAATGGAATATAAATATTGAAATTCATTAAAATAGTATCAGGAAAAAAATTTTAAGTACATAAATGTATGTGTGTTGTGAATGTGTCTGTGTGTATGCATGTGCCAAGATTTATTCAAGGAACTCAGATGGGGATGATTTGTGGAAGTTGATTGTTTCCTTCCACCTTTTTGGAAATTGGTTCTCTCCTTCCATCTTTATGTGTCACAGGCAAGGAGTTCAAGTTGTTAGGCCTGGCAGAAAGTTCCTAACCAGATCACCCGAAGGCAAGAATTTTTGAAGAAGTTTTCCTGAAATATGTTGGAAATAGTTTTCAATAGCGTGCTTATATTTATAGGAAAAACTACTAGTATCAGTGTAAATGTTATATTTTTACTTTATTCATAAATCAGTTTTGTCATTTGCCATTACCATGATCTATTTCCAAATCAAAATCTAATACCATCTCTATCAAGAAGAAAAGTCTTAGATTATTTCATACAGTCTCCTAAGTGTTGATAAACGTTCTGAATAGCGTAATGAGATTTCAATTGCCCAAATGTAAAAGGGTGCCTAGAATGATATGAAATAAACAGTTTTCAAAATTAATATTCAACATCCCATGATTTAATATGCAAGACAAATCCTTTGCCATTTGTATCTACTGGAGCTATCACTTTTAATTATTTAATAATATATTGTTGAATTTTAATGACATTATTAAAACTGTTACAAACATTTTTAATTTAATAAAGATAATTTTTTCACTCATTATCCATTATGTCAGCAATTAAATAAAACTAGTAAAATACATTGTAAATGGGCATTATGTGATATTTTATTGACAACCTCAGATTAAGATAGAGAATTATATTCTTCTTAAGAATATTCAAATTGATTAATAAGTTAACCATTTTATAACCTGTTTTACATTTTGGAGCTAATAAAATTATGAATACTAACAATCAAGCATTTGTTGAGGTGATTGCTATGATAGAAACCCTTGATATGTTTGGATATACAATTATCAGAATTAGTTTTTCCTTATTATTTTTAGAACCTTGTAGAATAAAAGAAACAAGGTATTGGCAGTAATAGTTAACATGCATTGTATTTACAGTACATATTTTCTATATTTCATGCATGCATTAGAACTTTATACTATTATTAGCATAATATCAGAACACTTGCCTAGCTTACCAACATCCTTAGATTCCCTCATTAGTGCCACAAAAAACACATGTATTTACTATCACAGGAATATTGAAAAATAAAATATTAGAGCACGTGGTTGCATAACTAACTGAAAATCGTAAGTTGTAAAAAGAACTTTTATTCACTTGGTTCAGTTTTTGTCTTGGAGGCCTATTGCTTCTGTCTTCAAACCTAGTTTTATTCCTGAAAGCTTCTGGCCTCCACAGAAAGTAACCTAAGCCTAGAATGTTTTTAGCCTCTAAGACTTACTGCTAAAAAAGCTCACCCTTTTTTGTTCTTTCTAGACTCATAGATGGCTGGTTCAAAATCAGCTGTTCTGGCTCAAGCTCCTCTCTCAGCTAACTTATTCAATGCTTTTTGTTTTTTTGTTTTTGTCGTTTTTGTTTTTGTTTGTCTGAGCCTCTGAATTGCTGTGCATGGTCTCAAACTAACTTGAGCATTCTTTAATCTTTTCTAATCTTCTGGCTCCTCATTCTGTCTTCACCTGTGTTTAGCTTGGTCTCACATTCAACCTTTCTCTGTAAAGCTATCTGAGTAAAACTGCCTCTCTCCTCTCTTATTCTCTGTTTTTTGTTGTTTTTTTTTTCCCCCTTAGGTAGCTTCCCTTACCTCTCCTCATAAGAGCTGGGTGTATCCCAGTCTCTCAAATGTATCTCTAATTCATCACTTTTTTTTTTTTTATGCCACTCAATTAAGCATCACTTCCAAACAATTCCATCACTTTCAAACTTCCACAAACTGACTTTACTTTCATTGTTTATGGTTAAAGGTGTGCATCACTATGCCTGGACCTAATAAGCTATTCTTTATCTGAAACTTGGCCTTGAACTCAGATCTCCTTGCCTCTGTTTCTTGGATTATAATCATGTTTGTATTCCAGCCAGATAACACAAACCTAGAAGGTCTTTGCATGTGTCTCTTGCCAGAACAACCACATTGTGAGTTAAAATTCCTCTACAGTTAGTAGTAATGTAACATTCAGTTATTTTAATAAAAATCAACATAAATAGCAGGAAGCCAGATATTTTTTAATAAAAGATTCTGTAGTGTTCTCAGTATCCAGAACTTCAGATACATTTTAGGCATGGTTTGTTTGTTTGGTTGGTTGGTTTTGTTTGTTTGTTTTTTTTCTGTTTTTGTTTTGTTCTTTTTTTTTTTTTTTTGACAAAAATAGCTGTGTAGCCATGGTTGTCCTGAGTTCACTTGTAGACCAGGCTGGCCTCGAACTCAGAGAGATACACGTGCCTCTACCTCTAAGTGTGGGGATTACAGGCATGCACCATGTGCCCAGCTTGGTTCAAATACTTAAAGGAATCTACCCTGATCATAAAAAATGGTATTCAAAATTTGGAGGTACAGATTTGCTTATTACCAAATAACTGCCTGAGAATACAGCTGCTTTTGATCTTCAATTCTATACTTATCGCATAACCTCAGTTGGTATGTTTTCACACTTGACTCATTGTCTTGTGTCTTCGTTACTTGTATCTTGTCTATAAGCCATCCAACAAAGTTTAATTCAGGAAGAAAGGGGGCCAGAGTTTGAAGGTACAATATAACAGGTCTAAGAGGCATAGCAGCAGGAACTTGAGAAAGGTAATCAAATAGGAATAAGAGGGAAACAAATACTGATGGTACTCAGCTTGCTTTCTCCTTTTCTTTCAGCTCTGGGACAATGGGTTCACATTCAGAGTGAACTAGCCTACACCAATTAACCAGTCTAGAAAATTCCTCCATATATGCACAGATGCTAACCTTATTTATAAAATCCCTCACAGGCATTTTCAGGAGGTCACCTCACAGTGCAACCTAGACCCTGTCAAGTGCACAAGCAAGCATGACACCGTGGTTCACTTCCTGTCATTGCCATCACAATATATGTTGTCTGAAATTTCCTAGCAGAGCCATCTCTTCATCCCTGTGGTCTTACACTTCTTGCAAATATCCTGAGTTTGCTTCTAAGCATTTTTCACATACTCTGCCCAATGCCCACAGAAACATGAACTCCAACTATATTCCCTTCTGTATCCCAAGTTTCTAGTATCCAATGGCTATAACATACTTCAAATACTTCAAGTGAACCCTAAATAAAAGTGAATGATTTTTTTTAAGCCAAAGTTGATTGGAGACAATGAAATTCAAAGAAAATAATAGGTCAATTGATGAGACTAATAATGCTTTTTCCATACATTTTTTTTTACAATGGTTGCAAGAAAGATCATAGTAACTTTTTGTTAAAGTATCATGAGTGAGATTTTTCAAAAAAGATTGCCTATGAACATGTACATACCAACATGCAGAAGAATCCAAGTCAATTTCTTCACAGGTTTGCTCTCAATCAACAGAAGAGTATTTAAAACATTAAAAATAAAGTTCTGACTTCAGCAATTGTTGCATGAGTGTCTTTGGTAGTCACTCAGTGCTGATATGTGCAAAATATAAGCTTGTCTTCCTAAGATCTCATGCATTTGATAGATGAGAGGCCATGAATACACACACAACCATATATATATATATATAAATACATATATATATACCTAAATATGTATATATGTACAAAATTGGCATACCAGATAATTATTAGATTCAAAATTACAGTAAGACTACTGTTGAGTGTGCTATGACTTATTATTTATGAAAATGATTACATAAGTTCAGTTATATTGTTGAGCTAGATATTATTCATCTCCCTCAGTACATGTGCTACATAAAAGTGGATTTAATTTTTTTATATTCAAGAAAGATTTTCCATGAGTATGGTTATTGCTAGATTCCAATAATAACATAATGATGAACAATTGTATCTACTTTGAAATTACAAATTTTGTGTATTAAATATAGACAGAAACATTAAAGTCAATTTGTGTTTTGTTTTTAAGATTCTGCTTGTTTTACTAACTCTTTAGCTGAACCAAAACTCTTGCTTTCTCTCAGTTTCTGTCTTACACATATACACAAATGCATGGTTTTCATATGCTTTCATGTTAAACATTTAGAAATCAGGTAATCAAAGAACATTCTAAATTAATTGTTTTAGTCCTCCTATTCTGCATTGTATTGAGGTGAGTTCACTTATTTCCCAACACGTGAATAACATGTCACTTTTATCCTTCCTTGATTGCCATGTGCATATTTTTACTCTTTACTTCATGAAGCCTGTTCAAAGATGCTGCTGCTGTTAGCTTTCCATCACTTGGTCATTATGGACCCACTGTAACGTGCTGCTTTGTCATCACACAGACTGTCTTACACTTCTTACCACCACATTGCCTTTTTTCCTCCTCTACATGAGCACGTATATTACAGATAATTATTTTCTTATTGCCACATACCTGAACTAATATTTGTATGATTTTTCTTACAATGGCTTATTGAGAATGCAAGAGAAAGGAATCACTAAGTATCAAGTAGGTAACACCAAAATTGCTAATTAATACTGGAAAGCAGATGTGGAAAACCCGAAAATGAAGAAAGGAAAATTGGATATTAATTACATTGTTCACAGTTTATAGGTGTGACTATTGATTAGCATTCTCAGTTAAACATATGTGAATGTACATTAAATATACAAGCATGACATGAAATATAATGAAAATATAAATCATATCTTTAAATGAACTTACTTTCTTATGATTTTCCACATTATGTTAGTTAATTCATGTGGTAAACTGCTAAATTGAGCTGAAGTTCCATGTAATATTTATTGAGAAATATTGTTTCAACAAAAAAAAGTACTGCTCATATAAAGTAAGAATTAAAGAAAATTAACAACAGATAAAAAGAAGGTATATTTACATATACATGAAAAAAAATAGCATTTTATTTGTATTTTTTACCTACAAAAAATTCTTCCAAGCTACAATTTCTAGACTAAAAATTAATTTAAAGGTTTTGCCAGTGAATGGATACAAGATGTTTGTTTAGAAATGGTTGGGTATTTTAGGATATCAAGGCTTTCCAAAATACTGGCAGTGACAGATAATTATAAAATCACTATTTCTATGAATGAAACCAGTATTTTCAACATATTTTGATTGGAAGTATTCTATTCAACACACTATACTAATACAAAAAAGACGAGCAAAAATGCTAATCAGAATTAAATAAAATATGTCATTAGCTGCTTTAAATAACTCAGTGACTATCAGGAAATAACTATAAAAGTAAGCATTACTGTGGTCTAGATGAAGATCATTGTGAGGAAAAACAAAATGTCATAATATAAAGAGAAGATTTCAAGTTTATATTCCCACCAGCAATGGAGGAGGGTTCCCCTTTCTCCACAACCTCTCTCGTATGTGTTGTCACTTGAGTGTTTGATCTCAGCCATTCCAAAATGTGTAAAGTGGAATTTCAGGGTCATTTTTATTTGCCTTTCTTGGGTGACTAAAGACTTTGAGCATTTCTTTTATTTTAATTTAATTTTTAATATAATTTTTATAATTAATTATAATTATAATTAATATAATTTAATATGATTTTTTATGTATTACAATTTATCCACTTTTATCCCAGCTGTATAATTATCTGGGATAAAAGTGGATAAATTGTAATACATCTCCTCCCATGCCCCTTCCCCAATCCACTGATAATGGAGGTCCTCCTTCCCGTCCCTCTGATCCTAGCCTATCAGGTCTCACCAGGACTGTCTTTCATAGTCTTCCTCTGTGGCTGGTCACCTCCCTCAGGAGGAGCTGATCAAAGAGCCAGCCACTGAGTTCATGTATGAGACAGCCTCTGCTCCCCTTATTAGGGAGCCCTTTTGGAAACTGAGCTGCCACTGGCTACATCTGTGCAAGGGGTCCAGGTTTTCTCCATGAATAGTCCTTGGTTGGAGTATCAGTCTCAGAAAAGACCCCATGGCCCATATTTTTTTTGGTTCTGTTGTTCTCCTTGTGGAGCTCCTAAGTATTTCTCTGCCATCCGATATTGCTCTGTTGAGAATTCCCTGTTTAGCTTTGTACCCAATTCTTTAATTGGATTACTTGACTGAATCTGGTGCTTTCTCAGACAATTAGGAATAGGGCTACCTCAAGACCCAGCTATACCACTCTTGGGCATATATCAAAAAGATGCTCAACCATACAACAAGGACATTTGCTCAACTATGTTCCTAGCAGCTTTATTCATAATAGCCAGAATCTGGAAACAACCTAGAAGTCTCTCAGTGGAGTAATGGATACAGAAAGTGTGGTACATTTACACAATGGGATACTACTTAGCAATTAAGAACAAGGAAACTATGAAATTTGTAGGAAAGTGGATGAAACTAGAAAAGATCATCCTGAATGAGGTAACCCAGAAGCAGAAAGACACACATGGTAAATATTCATTTATGAGTAGATATTAGTCATATAATATAGAGAACACATACTAAAATTTACAGTACTAAAGAAGCTAAACAACAGGAATAACCTAGAGAAGATGCTTAATCCTCATTCAGAAGAACAAACAGGATAGACACTGGAGGTGGAGAAGACAGAGAACTGGACAGGAGTCTTCCAAAGAGGGCCTCTGAAAGACTCTATCCAGCAAGGTATCAAAGTAGATGTTGAGACTCAGCCAAACTTTGGGCAGAGTGCAGAGAATCTCATAGAAGAAGGAGCAGACAGAAAGACCTCAAGGGTCAGGAGCTCCACAATAAGACTAATATAGCAAAAAAAAAAAAAAAAAATGAGCCTAGGTGACCCTACAGACACTGATGTATCAACCATGGATCATGCATAGAAAGGACCTATACAACCTACTTAGAAGTAGCCCATGGGCAGCTCAGTCTCCATGGAGGTTTCCTAGTAAGGGGAACAGGGGAGGTCACTGGCATGAATTCAGTTGCCTGCTCTTTGATGACTTCCCCCTGGCAAGGTGGCCTCACTAGGGCACAGAGAATGATGATCCAGACAGTCCTGACAAGATCTGATAGGCTAGGGTCAGATTGTAGGTGAGGAAGTCCCCCTCTACCAGTGCTCTAGGGGAAAGACTTGGGGGAGAGTGGGACCTGGAGCAGATGAGGGAGTGGGCTACAATCAGGATACTATGTGAATAATTTATAATTAATAACAAAAATACTAATAACAACAATGAAAGAAAAAAGATTTCAAGTTGATGAATCTGAAACATGTTTCAGGCTACAACAGATTTATCAGGCCTGGAAAGCAGACTCATGGACAGATTAGAATTTTTAATCTATAACACATTATGTGTACTGTTAAGTGTAGCAACATAAAACAAGAAATATAAGTCAATAGTATACTAGGAAATAAATAGACAGTATTGTTAGAAAACATAGAACCAAAGGTATATAATTCAAAGGTATATAGGCTGACCTGTATAATTTACAGAATATATATTGATCCTTAAAGTGTAGGAGACTATAAGTAACACTCCCAACGTGTGTGTGTGCATAAACTAGAAACACAAGCTAAGTAAACTCAAGCATGCCTGGAATGCTGTCCCAGGAAATTAACCATGAGAATGATGCTAGGAAAACACCTGCTTTTAGCATTTATTTCTTGATAAATAAGTGGAAACTAAATGAGTTTTGTTATTGTTACTGTACAGTGACTTCTTACTTTGTTTGACTGTGTATACGTATATCTGAGTATATATAAGTGTATATGTATTTGAAAGTGCCAGTAGAGGCCATGGGAGCATGCCAGATCCCATGAGCTAGAGTTAAAGGTGATTGTGAGTGCTGGCAACCTATCTCATTCCTCTGGAATAGTTACAAGTGCTCTTATTCGCTGATCTATCTCTCCAGCTCAAGCATATGCTTATAATTGTATTGTCAAATAAAGTAAGAGAAAGTATGGAATTAATAAATGTTTGCTAATAGAAAAACAAAAGGGTCTTGGTATATTGCTTTTAAATTTAAAACGTCGTGACTAGTTATCATGTCAACCTCTCTCCGCACATTAATCACATCAAAATTCTGACTTCCTATTTGGATAGTTTTGCATTTCCATTCCTCCATCTCTGTCTAGGAACAAATTCCATATCTTATTGTTTTTGTTGTTTGTTTGTTGTTTTACTTTCAGAAACTAACAACCAAAACTGCCCCATGTACGAAACAGAAAATCAATGCATTCTGAAAGACAAAAGAAAACAAAAATCAAACCACCATCAATAAAAACTTCACAATCACCACTGTAAATTTTAACAGATAATGATGGTCTTAAGAAAAAGAATGTTTTCTCTAGGCTAAACAAGATATCCCCTTTTATTACAATCTATAAAACAATTCCCACAGAGGAAGAGGATCCAGGCAGTCCTGATGGGACCTGATAGGCTAGGGTCAGATAGTAGGGGAGGATGTCTACCCCTATCAATGTACTTGGGGAGGGGCATACATGCAGAGGGGGGAAGGAAGGGAGGGATTGGGACTTGGGACCTTGGGACGGGGGGCAGGGAGAGAACCACAGGGGGGGAGATACAAAGTGAATAAAGTGTAATTATTAAAAAAATTTAAAAATGGAGGATTGTGGAAGCAATATAGTTATTTAAAAAACGTTTTCCCAAAATGATAAGTTTTAGTCATTGTGGTTTTCTAATAATAGTGTCTGTTCTACACCATGCCTCCCTGTAGTTTCTGATGGCCATCATCTACCAAACCAAATCTCCAAGTAATCTGGAATGTAATTCAGAACTCCGCTACCTTTTCATTTCTAGAGTAAACAAATATAACTTAACCCATAATCTATATACTTTTAAGCTGGGCCAAATAATGAAATGAAACTATCTTTTGGATAAGTTCTAACATTATAGGCTTCCCATTGGTTACAGTGAGACAGAAACTAAATAGTATTTTGAGATATAACTCATGACAAATTGATGGTATAAATCCAATATTCCAATAGTCACTGCTTTTCTTAAAAAACTGAGTAAACTGAGCAGGCTAACTGAAAACTACAATTTATTTTTATTTTTGTTAACATGGGAAAAAAAAAAAAAACTTGTCCATGGTGTTTGCAGGCATCCATCTCTTATTTTTGGAACTAAATTTAAATCACGTTCAACAACAACAAGTTAAATTAAAAGCAAGCTGTCATAAGGCAGGCTGATGGTTGGAAAGAATAGGCAATTAAAAATCTTCAGCAAATTTACCAGTGTGAATATTCAGAAATTATAGATCATTAATCATAAGTAAACCACCTTCTGGGCACACTCTAACCCAGCATAAAGATTCTCAAAGTGCATAATTGTTAGTCTCAGATGGAATTTTCATTCTTGAAAAAAAGAGTGAGCAAGGTGACTTTGTTGAACTTGTTAATTAATTTCATAAATAATTTTTTTTTTTGCTTTTTTCCAAGTATTACAATAGCGACATTTAAACTTCAACTCTTTCAGCATACCAAGATTGTATTTCATTCTCCACTGCATTCTGTTGGGCACTGAACAATTCACTGTTACAGCCTAGCAACAATAACTTTCCTTTTTCATATATATATATATATATATTACATATATTATCACAAATAGAAAATAAAAGAACTTTATTAGCATCAGAATTTTAGGCAAATTTACAAATTGCTGCTGCTACACATAGATCTATAGATTTCATTAATACAGACCTTAAAATTTTTTCATGAAAATTTATGTATAAACCTGTGATAAATGCTTTCATCAAATTACCTAGATACAAAATAAACTCAAAGAGATCAGTAGCACTCCTGCATACAACAGACAAATGGGCTGAGAAAGAAGAGAAACAACTCCAATTTAACATAAAGTACCTTGATGTAACTCTAACCAAGCAAGTAAAAGACTTATATGACAAAACCTCAAGTCTCTGGAGAAAGAAATTGAAGAAGATATCAGAAGATGGAAACGTCTCCCATGCTCATGGCCCAGTAGGATTAACATAGTAAAAATGGCCATCCTACCAAAAGCAATATACAGATTTAGTGTGATTCTCATCAAAATACTAACACAACTCTTTAAAGAACTTGAAAGAATAATTCTCAACTTCATATGGAAAAACAAAAACAAAAAACTCAGAATAGCTAAAACTATCCTGTACAATAAAAGATCTGGAGGTATCTCTATCCCTGAACTCAAGCTCTACTATAGAGCATCAGTAATAAAAACTGCATCGTTCTGGCAGAGAAGCAGACTGGTGGCTCAATGGACCCAGAAATAAACTACACACCTACAGACACCTGCATTTTGAAAAAAAGAAGCCAAACCACACAATGGAATAAAAGATAACATCTTCAAGAAATGGTGCCAGTCTAACTGGATGTCCAGAGGTAGAAAAATGCTAGTAGATCCATACTTATCACCCCACACAAAACTAAAATCCAATTGGATCAAAAACTTCAACTTAAAACCAGACACACTAAATATGTTAGAAGAAAAAGTAGGAAAGAGTCTTGGACTCACTGGCACCAGAGGCAACTTCCTTAACACAACACCAAGAGCTCAGTCTCAAAGATCAATCATCAATAAATGGGACCTCATGAAACCGAAAGCTTCTACAAAGCAAAAGACATGGTCAATAGAATAAAATGGTAACCTACAGACTGGGAAAAGATCTTCACCAATCCTATGTCTGTCTGAGGGTTAATATCCAAAATATATAAAGAACACAAGCCACAAAAAGCTGGGACCACAGTAGACTACAGAGACTGATGTATCAACCTAATACTATGCATAAAGAAGACATAGACCCCTGTTTACATGCAGCCCATAGACAGCTCAGTCTCCGTAAGATTTCCCTAGTAAGGGGAAAGAGACAGTCTCTGACATGAACTCAGTTGCCTGTTCTTTGATCAGTTTTCCCTGGTGGGGCAATCTAGCCAGTAGACAGAGGAAGAGGATCTAGGCAGCTCTGATGGGACATGATAGTGAGACATTAGGGTAGGAGGACTTACCCTATCAGTGAACTAGGGGAGAGGTATAGGGGAGGAAAATAAAGAGAGGGTTGAACCTGGAGGAGATGAGGGAGGAGGCTAGAATTGGGATACAAAGTGAATTGTAAAAATAAAATAAAATAAAATAAAATAAAATAAAATAAAATAAAATAAAATAAAATAAAATAAAAACATGTGACAAGTGAGGTCAGAGTTTAAAGTTGGTTATTCTTAATCATAAGCCACCTGTTTTTTATTTTTCGAGACTGCATCTCGAAATGTTTCTAAGTTTAGTTTATGCAGGTTGTTAATGAGCCCCTGCAACCTGCTTCAGGCTCCCCGGTTCTGGATTTACAAGCATGCAATAACAGGCTCATCCTTTCTTATGGGTGTTGGTGTTTGGCTTTCACAAGCAGTTTATTGATTGAGTCGTTTTCCCAGTCCCTTTGTCTAAATTTTTATAGCTAAAGATCTTATCTCAATTTTATTGATGCTTTTTGAATCAATTACAATTCTGTGTTTTTGTACGTGATTGCCGATTTTTACTGTTTCTGCTTATTATAAAGGATGCATTCATGAAAACAAACAAAAAAATTAAACATTTTAAACATTATTTTAAGCATTATTGCACTTTCACTATGCAATTATTAAAATATCTAAGGTGGAAATTAAAGAAGTAAAAATCATTAAAGAATAGAGGATCAAATTTCATTGCTCATGAAATTTATGAACAATTTATACCTCTACAATCTCAGGTCACAGGTTAGCATTTTTCTCTCACAGAATACTGAGGGCTGATAAATGACATAGTCCCGTTGAATGTGTCAGCTCGTAAAGGTTCTAGCCTGGCTCACATAACAGCCTTCATAGAACCAAGCCTTACTCTTGAGACTCAGAGAGCTTCGGCCTTCCTTTCAAGGCCTCACACGTGAAACACAAGATCTCAGAAGTGTAGGCATATAATTTTGACTAGTAAGAAGCAATAGTATAGAAAAAGCTGACATCAGCGTCTTTAACTAGAATTTATAATGGTTGAATAACATAATCTCATGCCATGTAGCAACTCAAAAGTTACATAAACCATCTGTTTTTTCTTACAGGTGATATTTTTAAATATTTTAAGCTTCCTCCTGACCTGGAGTAAACAGGAACATTGCAACATGTGAAACTATTGAGCACCAGTGACACTAAATCTAGACTTCAATATGCTTTCACTGTTGATCGTTCAGATTTTACAGAAGTAACTAGCAGTACTTGTAAAAGATGCAAGTTTAAGGCTATGTTCCAATTAAAACAGTATTTTTTCTTGATATTTGGGGATTCCACTTCAGATATAACTCAAGAAAATATGAAAAAAATACAATATAATTCCCTCTCTTGGTTTAATAGGATTATATTCTTTCTTGAGCTATGGAATAAGACTATTGTGAAATCTGTGGTCTCTGGTTTCTTCCTAGCAAGCATATTGACCATAATAGCCTCAATTTCTATAGTCATACATTTTGATTATAGTCTCTAATGACCTTGTTGCTTCCAATTCATCTGCTGTCATTTTTGTTCCAGTACTTATATTTTCAGGTGTCTGCTTGGTTCGCCATTTGATTATGACCGCTCTAGGTCCACATTTTAAAGGCTTACAAACAAGAATGTCAGTTTTGACAGGTGCTATGGCCCTATAATAGATGGGAACCTGTAGGAGGTCCAGGGGTGAAGGATAGAATGGACTATGGCACACTGTATGCCCTCTCGCTTCCTTTCTTTGTTCCTAACTATGCTCCATGTGATGCTCAGCCATCAGCTTCCCTACCCAGAATAAAAGCAACAGAGCCACATGATTCTCAAAACATGTAACACAATAGCCTCTTCACTTTTCAAGTATTTTTTTTCCATGGGTGAATATAGCTGATATTTAATTCTATACCCACATTTTTCCTTTATGGGTAGTGTTACTACAAATAGACATCTACAATATTTCAGTCATTAAAAATTTATTCCACCTTCTTTGGTCAACAGTTTCTATTATTATAACTGCTCTGAAAAGCAGTATTATCCATATAGTTTGTGTAGTTTATGGGGAATACTTTAATCTTATCTTTGAACAATTTGCCTCCTATGCTCTTTCCAAAAGTATTCTGATTAAAATGACCTCTGACTTAAATTTTCTTATCAATTTTCCATTGCTTCTCAATGTGTTCAATACGTTCTCTATAGTCAAGAAATCTTTGCATATTCTATTTCCTTACTTGTGCTTTCTCTTGAAATTTCTCCTAAATATTCTGAGGAACAAACCAAGCAGGGCACCCACTCTTTCCAAGCGTATTTACACATACAGTGGTCTTCTCTGTAACTCTTCTTACATTTGTCAGTTTATCTTTATTCAGGTCTCCTGCAAGCATGTTACATGCATAAAATCTCATCATAACCTCATAAAATGTTCACACTCCCAAAGCATTGTAATTTTAGGC
Source organism: Psammomys obesus (assembly GCF_907164565.1). NCBI lineage: Eukaryota > Metazoa > Chordata > Mammalia > Rodentia > Muridae > Psammomys > Psammomys obesus. Next base: position 20,973,999 of record NW_026585689.1, read on the forward strand.
AATGGTTAGGTTGTTGTCCATCTTTTCAACTATGTTTTAAGTTTCAAAGTTCAGAACAAACCATCTTTTGACCTCTTTGAAATCTCTAAATCAGCATGTAATGTACTGAAAGTCATTAGTGTCTACATATGTTGGATACATTAAATGATATAAGATTGTATTATGTCTTAGTAGAATTGAGATTTCTCCTGTTGACCATACACTGGTGTATTTTGAGAAATAGGTTTAACATGGTTGAATATTTAATCCATAAATGGATATGGAAGTCAAAAATGCAACAAACTTAGGAAAGAATATTTATATATATGTATACATAAATGCACATGAATGGAAAGAATGACTTAACCCCAAGAAGCTTTGATAATTTTCATGGCAAAATCTGCTACTCAAAACCAAATACCAAGAGAATAAAAATAGGCCTTTAGAGGAGAAACAATTATCATATATACGACCTCATTTTTTAGGTTGTTCTTTTTTTAATTTTTATTTGTTTTTATTATTAATCACAGTTTATTTACTTTGAAATCCCTGAGATTTACACCCATCAGAATGGCTAAGATCAAAAACTCAAGTGACAACACATGCTGGAGAGGTTGTGGAGAAAGGGGAACACTCCTCCATTGCTGGTGAGAATATAAACTTGTATAACCACTTTGGAAATCAATCTGGCACTTTATCTGACAAGTAGGAATACTGCTTCCTCAAGATCCAGCTATACCACTCCTAGGCATATATCCAAAATATGCTCAAGTACACAACAAGGACATTCGTTCAATCATGTTCATAGCAGCTTTATTCCTAATAGCCAGAACCTGGAAACAATCCAGATGTCCATCAACAGAGTAATGGATACAGAAACTGTCATATATTTACACAATGGAATACTACTCAGTAATTTAAAACAAGGAAATCATGAAATTTGCAGGCAAATAGTGGGATCTAGAAAAGATTATCCTGAATGAGGTATCCCAGAAGCAGAAAGACACACATGGTATATACTCACTTATCAGTGGATACTAGCCTTATAAGATAGGATAAATACACTAAATTTGTACACCTAAATAAGCTAAATAGAAGGAGTTCCCGGAGTAAGATGGTCAACCCTCACTTGGAAAGACAAATGGAATTGGAAGTTGGAGAAAACAAGAAACAGGACAGGAATCTACCACAGAGGACCTCTGAAAGTCTCTATCTCTCAGAGTATCAGAGCAGATACTGAGACTCATAACCATGACCTCATGTTTAATGGATCTAAACAAACCCATACATTTTTTAAAGTGGCTTATTTATTTGTTTGTATATATATATATATATATATATATATATATATATATATACAAACAAATATATATATTTGTTTGTATATATATATTAATATATATATATATATTAATATAATACTAATGTGTGAGTGCTCTCTCTGCATGTACACCTGCACACCATAAGAGGGCAGCAGATCCCAGTATAGATGGTTGTGAGCCACCATGTGGTTGCTGGGAATTGAACTCAGGACCTCTGGAAGAGCAAACAGTTCTTTTAATTGCTGAGCCGTCTCTTCAGCCCCCTACACACATTAATCTAAATAAGTCGTTCTCGATCTGTGGGTCATGACCCTTTGGAAGTGAAATGATCCATTCAAAGGGGTCATGTAAGACCATCAGAAAACACAGAGATTTATATTATGATTCATAAAAGTATCAAATTATTGTTATAAATTACCAATGAAAATAATTTTATGGTTAGTGGTTACCATAGTGTGAGGAACTGTATTAAAGTGTCTCAGCATTAGGAAGGTTGAAAATCATTGATATAAATAAATGATCCACACAGAAAAATGATGATTACTATTGGCAATAACCTGTATCTCAAGGCTTGTTTTTTTCCAGATCAGGAGATATTAGGAAACAGAACAACATGTCTTTTATGACTTTTAAAACGATTCTTGGAATCTGAGTCCAGCATCACCTAAGCCATAACAAGTCGAAACATCACATGTTTGGAAAGTGCCTGCTGCTCTTCCGCCATTCATGATCTTTCCAGATGAATCTCTTCACATGCTTCCTTAATTACAATAGACTGTGTACATTGTTCTCTATTGTCATACACATTTAGATCAAGTGTATTTTTCTGATGATGCTAGGATATATACCTACCCTACTTCTACTATCTGGTATCAATCAGGAATGACCTCAATCTTTTCCTCACACATATCTTAAAATTCAATTCTTTGTGAATTTTACATCATGTACCCAAACCCCAATTATCTGCTTGTCCCATCAAATTACCCTCCATACTTGCCACCCCCCCCCAGAAAACAATACATAAATACACACATAAATAAAAATAAAAATAAGGGGCTGGAGAGATGGCTCAGAGATTAAGAACACTGGCTGCTCTGTTCTGAGTTCAATTTCCAGCAACCAAATGGTGCATCATAACCATCTATAATGAGATCTGGTGCCCTCTGCTGGTATGCAGGCAGAACACTGAATATGTAATAAATAAATTAAATCAAATTAAAAAAATAATAATAAAAATCAAATTAAAATTAACACACACACACACAAGCCCATCTCACAGTAGAAATTTTACTGGGTCACAGTGTATCACATAGTATAGCCCTTTGTCCATATATCTGTACTTGCAAATGTTCATTGCAAGGAGTCATTGCTTTGGTTTGAAGGCTCTGGTTTCTGCTGCACTATTTTTTTTTTAATTTTTAAATATTATTTTTATTTATTCTCTTTGTATCTCAGCTGTAACTCCTACTCCTGTCCTCTCCCAATCCTGTCCTTCCTCCCTTCCTCCCTCCCTCCCTCATCTCCCATGCTCCTTCTCCATTCCATTGATAGGGGAGGACCTCCTCCCCTTCCTTCTGATCCTAGCCTATCGGGTCTCATCAGGATTGTCTTTCATAGTCTTCCTCTCTCCAACCAAGCACTATTCATGGTATAACCTAGAACCCCTGTACAGAGTTAGCCCATGGCAGCTGTCTCCAAATTGGCTTCCTAGTAAGGGGAAAAGAGCTGTCTCTGACAAAAACTCAGTGACTGGCTCTGTTGCACTATTAATACTGAAGCTTCACTGGGATTCACACATTAAACATCTCCATGTCAGCCTAGTCTTTCAACTGTGTGAGAAAAATCGGAATTGCTCTTTCCTTCAACAATCTAACTTTTTTTGTATTTTGCACTAAACTTTACTTTTTCATTTATCATAATGCACTTATTTTTAAACTTTTATATGTTTTTTTCACATTTTAATGTCATTGGATTTCCTTCTTCTATGCTTCTTGTTATCTTGCAAGGCATATTGTAAGGTGCTTAACATATGTCAGGAATGTGCAATTCTAACTTAGTGATGACTAAGAGAATCATTTATAAATACTCTAGTATATAAATGAAGAAAGAAAAGACAAACAAAAATTTAAGTGCAAGCCAAATAGATTTTCATTTGAATATCAATATTAGACATAGATATCCAGTGCCGAGTAAAAAAGGAGTAAGTAGTGTGATTACCAAATAATTGAATAAGAAAAGATCTTTAAATTTAAATGTAGAGAGAAGCATTAGAATTTCCCAGCAAAGAACTACTTCATGTCCTGAAAATTAAACTATGTGTCCTTTTTTTCTTTTCTTTTCTTTTCTTTTATTCTCTTTTCCTTTCTTTTCTTTTCTTTTTTTATTATTCACTTTGTATCCCAGCTGTAGGCCCCTCACTAGTCCCCTACCAATCCCACCCTCCCTCCCTTATCTCCTCCCATGCCCCTCCCCTAGTCCACTGATATGGGAGATCCTCCTCCCCCTTCTATCTAACCCTAGTCTATCAGGTCTCATAAGGACTGGCTGCATTGTCTTCCTCTGTGGCCTGGTAAGCCTGTTCCCCCTTCAAGGGATGGGGGGCGGGGAATCAAAGAGCCAGCCACTGAGTTCATGTCACAGATAGTCCCTCTTCTCCTTACTGGAGAATCCACTTGGACCCTGAGCTGCCATGGTCTACATTTCTGCAGGGATTCTAGGGGTTCTAGGTTATCTCCATGCATGGTCCTTGGTTGGAGTATCAGTCTCAGAAAAGAAACCTGGGCCCAGATTTCTTGGCTCTGTTGCTCTCTTTTTGGAGCTCCTGTCCCCTCCAGGTCTTTCAATCTCCCCCTTCTTTCATAAGATTCCCTGCACTCTGCCCAAAGTTTGGCTATGAGTCTCAGCATCTGCTTTAATATCCTGCTGTGCTGTGTAGAGTCTTTCAGAGCCCCTCTGTGCTAGGCTCCTGTCCTGTTCCCTGTTTTCTCCCTTTTAGGATATCCATCTGTTTGCCTTTCTGAATGAGGATTGATCATCTTACCCAGGTTCCTCCTTCTTGCTTAGCTTCTTTAGGTGTACAGATTTTAGTATGTTTATCCTATATTACGTGTCTAATATCCACTTATAAGTGAGTATATTCCATGTGTGTTTGCTCACTCAGGATGATGTTTTCTAGATCCCACCATTTGCCTGCAGTTTTCATGTTCTTTTAATTAGAGCTTTCAGGGCACTGCACAGTTGATGTGGTGGGCTTCGAATACTGCCTTCCTGTGTGTACAACGTGTTGTCTTATTTTTCTGTATAAATCATGACAAGTTTTTTTTTTCATTTTTTTTAATTTTATTTTTCTTATTAGTTACATTTTGTTAACTCTGTGTCCCAGCTGTATCCCGCTCCCTCATTCCCTCCCCAACCCCACACTCCCTCCCTGGTCTCCTCCCTGCCCCTTTCCAAGTCCACTGATAGGGGAGGACCTCCTCCCCTTTCATTTGACCCTGTTTTATCAGGTATCTTCACGGCTGGCTGCAAAGTCCTCCTCTGTGGCCTAACAGGGCTGCTCCTCCCCTGGGGGGGGGGGGAAGTCAAAGAGCCTGCCCTTGACAAGTTTTAACAAATATATAATTTTACACAAAAATGCTAGTGTCCTTTCCCTCCACATTCAAATGTTGTTCTCTCATAAGAAGGAGAAAGTGACTTTTCAAAACTTAGTATTCTCGAAATCATAGGGGATTTGAAGAATTTCAAAATAACCATGTCCAGAAATTTAAAGATACCAATTCCTGATAACTGTTATTTGAGTAAATTAGAACATTATTGCATTTCATTGATTTAGTGACAACTTATCCCTGAACTGATCTATCTGACTCATGCGGCTGTGCTCACTCACTTATTGTGTCTGCACTTACATGAGTATGTTTTGGGAAATAACAAAGCCCTTCCACCTAATGTGCTCATGACCGAAGAGCCATAAGTACAACTCAGTCATCATCCACTTCAAATAAAATCAGTTTGCACACCTCAAAACTTCACATTCTGCAATGAAGATAGATCACAAAATTTTATCTTCTTCAGATTTCGTATTTGATTTCCAGATTTCGTAATGATAACATTACGGTTTGTGCCAGTCTCTGTACTAATGGTAAAATGTTAATATTAATAAAATATTTAGAAAATTATCTGGCTCAAAATCAAAATCTGCTGTACTTTTTTTCACTAAATATACTTAAGATTTTTATGGATAATATATATTAAATATGACAGTGAGTTATTTAATGTTGATGCGTCAAGATTAAAATAATGAATAGAACAGTAACAAGAAGTAGGACTTGCTTTAGTTTGTATTTAAAGTAAATAATAAGCAATTAAAAATGGAAGTAATTATAATTGGTAATACTTTTTACAAAGACAATTCTTAGCATCCTAGTCTTAGTTGCTATGAGGGTATTCATAAAATATTTTGGAATTAAATATCATTTATCCAACTTATAACAAAATATACTAACATATTTCATAGTTTTAAAGATTTTTTATTTTAAAAGCATTTTACACATTATGCTTCATTAAACATTAATATTTTGATTCCTTTTAAGGATGACAGTAAGCCAACATATGGGTTTTGTATGTAGTTGACTAATTAATTGGTACAATTTCAAATCTAATTGTACTTATTAGAAAAACTTCATGAGAATAATAAATCCTATTTTATCGAGAGAAATTAAAACTTCTGGAAGATGTTATGACATAATAACCACTGAAAGCTGGATGTGGAGGACAGCGCCAGATAGAGCACATTTGCCTGCTGAACCCTGAAATTCAGATTTGATGTAATGTTTAACGACTTAACAGACTCTTATCACTTCTTGTTTAGTGGCATCTCTAAATATGCCCTGTTCGACATTATCATCTTCCATTTAACCTCTGCAGGTATTAATTCTGTGAGATTAGAGAATATAATAATGGCATGGGTAAATTTTACTTATTAATTTTGTCTGTTCATTTAAAGTACAGATGCCACAGAGCCTTACCATTTGAAAGCACTACCTCTCCACACACAAGGCCAAGCAAGAGTATCCATTTCACAAATGAGAATTAACTACTGAGCCGTACATTAGAGAGATGTGGTGATATAAGTTCCATAACATGGTAAAATAGTATTGTGAAGGTAACAAAATTGAGATTATCATATCGTAGCCTGACACAGTCCAAAGCAGAAAAAAATTGTCTAAGTTTGAAAAAGAGAAATGCATTGCATGGAGAGCTGATGAGTAGCTTTCTTTAAAACTAACCCCAGTGGTCTTTGCTCCTTTAGGCTTTGTATCTTCTTTGTAGTCTTTTCTTTTGGGTTGTGTTCTGAACTCAGGGCTTGTTTGAAGAAAAAAAGAAAAAAAAAAAAAACAGACTACATCAAAATAATTTTATATCACTTCTGAGATTGGGTTGCAAATACTTTGTGCCTCTTTCTCTCTTGTTGTTCTGAGGGACACCAGATGCCTGCTATTTCTAGCTACTCAGGTAGGCTCTCAGGTAGAAAAGAGCCACTGCTATTTCTAGACAGAGAAGTTCTGAGGGTGGTAACTGCTAGTGTCTTAACTTTGAAGTGGAGCCTAGGTGATGGCAGAAGACACATTCTGATGCACTTTTGTGAGAACCTCTGAACTGGAGGACCCTCTGAAAGCCTTTCTAGATTCCTATAGATCAAATTGTGAGTCACTATGCCCTTCCTGTTTAGAGGGATCACAATTTATCTTCTGTAGCCTGTGGTGTTTCTCTCTCTCTCTCTCTCTCTCTCTCTCTCTCTCTCTCTCTCTCCTTCCAAAGCATGGCAGACTGGCAGACTGTTAGGACAGTAAGATTCAACAGGCTAGTTCAGTGATCCCCATTATGTGTTGTACATTGAGTATTTTCAGAGGTATGTACATAATTCAATGCCTTCTTTTCATAAGCATAATGATATAACTTTCGATGACAGTGAGCTCTGGTGAACTGTGGAACTGCTTCATTGTGTAAACAGTCTGCCAAGCAAGAGTGAGGTGTGGAATCCTAATTCCTAGAATCCTTTAAAGATGGCCATGTTAGCATGTATTTCAAAGAATCTTATGACAACAGGGAGGCAGAGACAGAAAAATCCTAGGAAGCTCACAGGCAACTGTATAATTAAGAGACTCTATTTCAAAGTGGAAGGAAATGCAAACACTAAGGGCTATATTTTTTGACCTCCACAACTTTGCTCTGCCATGTGTTCACTTGTGTTCCTATACATGCTCTTGCTCTCTCTCTCTCCCTCTCTCTGATGAATTGAATTCACTTACTTGAATAATTTTTTTGAATCTTTGCTTCAGTTTAGCTTTACACTGTAAGTTATAAATATTAGTCACTTAAATTTGACTCTTTTTACTCTCTATACAAATTACAATTTCAACTTAACATGTGAGAGGCTAACAACAAAACTTTTGAAAACTGTTAGAGTGTTAGAGTAGAACATCTCTCTTTTAAGTCAGCGACTAACAATCCAACCAATTTATGATGCCGATGAACAACAGAAATTATATGTATAGCACTATTACCCTAAGAGTACATCAGTGGTACACATATTTTGTATAACCAACAACTCTCTAATTGGACTTAAGACTCAATCAATAAGAGGAAAATGCATGTTACTGGAAGTTGGTATGGCGAGTGAATTCACGGGTCTTGGAGAACCTACTATTTAAATTTACTAAGACAGCATAATTTTCTAACTAATGATCTTTCCTGAAACCCACACATAAGTTCAGTTCTCACCCCCTGGTCAAACAAACTTCTCTTTGCAACACACAGAAAAACATAACCTATCAAATACAGAGTTATGGAACACAGTCCGAGCTGATACATCTACAACCCAACTCTTGCACCTAAGGCTCAGGGATCATTTTTGGCAAAAAGCATAGAAAGATCATTTGTAAGAGCATGAGAAACAGAGATTTTGCTTTGTGACTATGTCATTAACAAACATCAAACACAAACACAAATTATAAACACAAAGTCTCATCAACACGGCTGCCTGAACTTGAATTGAGCAGGGATGCCAATATACTTGCTGACAAGCGAGGAAATAAGGTTAAGAATAGTCAACCACAGACAAAGAGCTATAGGCAGGTGAAGAAAGATAAACTACAAAACTCTTCAATTAGTAGTTGATTATAAGATGAAGATATTTCTTAGGCAAAAATATCCATAACATATTTATGTTATTTTATATGAAATTTTAGTTTTTCAATGTAATAATTTAAGTTATCTATGTGGTACTACAAATCAAAATATTAGAACATAAATGCTTATTTGCTATAAATACACCAGTTTTCTGGACACTTAGATATGTGTTTATGAAAGGCATGTCTGATACATTTTTAAAAAGATTTTTGTAGATAAATAACATTCAAGTAAAAACAAGGAGCAAAGAACATGTTAAATAATCACAATTTAAAATTCATGTTGAAAATAGTTTAGAGTTATCTGTCTTTCATGGGGTTTCTATCGTAGAAATCACACCATGAAAGATATCAATTATTACTGTCATAAAATATTTACTATATAATTGATATTGTATAGCATCAAAATTGTATTCATTGGCATGTTTTCATACTACATCTCTGAAATTATTTAATGTAAGTTATCATCATCTATAACTCATAATTTTAGTTATATTTATCTACCTAAACTTATCCAAATTAAAATCTGATATAGAATACACTCACTCAGTCATAACTAAGATGTCTTCATCAAACCCCTCCTATCACAGCTCAGAGAACTGCAAGGAACAGTACACAGAAAGCTTGTAAGAGCCAGAGTGGATAAATGCTATCTACCAAACTGTCTTCCAGACACAACAGAACTGCTGCATATATGGACTGACAGACTGTGGCAGAGTGCCCAGGCCTGCACAGGTTCAAGCCACATGGGGTCCTATCATTGAGAAGATAAAAAGGACAAGAGCTCTCACTTATCACTAATCTATTTCCAAGTATCTATATTTCTAAAAGAAAAATTAGTTTTCTGCAGTGGAGTCTTACTGGATATATGAAACATTCTTAAGAGTAAGCCCTGTGCCCATTGGTGAATGGCTAACAGAAAACAAAGTCAGTAGAATTTTTAGTAGATGATTTTGTCTTAGCTTGCTTGTTTTGGAAAATTAGGAAAATTTTTTATCCTCACTCTTGCTTGCTTGGTGATTGTGTATTCTGGTTTCTGAATTTGTGTTTTTATGGTGTGTGTGTGTGTGTGTGTGTGTTTCTTGTGCTTTCTACATTTTTAATATTTTTGTTTTGTTTTTATTGTTATTGATGTTTATTTGTTTGCATGTTCATTTCCTAAAGAGAGAGAGAAAAATAAAGGGTCTGTTGTTGAGTGGGTGGGGAGATTAGAAGGATCTGGTGTGAGTTGGGATAGGAGAATCCATGAACAAAATGTATAGTATGAAAAACATTTTTGTTTTCTTCTTTTTTATTTTATTGAAAATCATTTCCTTTTTTCATATAATATATTCTGAATACATTTTTCTTCCTTCTAATTTTCCTAGTTGCTACCAATTTCCTTCCCCTCCAAATCCACCCCAATTCTATCTCTCATTAATAAAGAACAGGCTTCTCAAGAATAACAATGAAACACAACAAAATAATCAGAAATGAAAAAACAAAAACTACAATGTTGAAATTGAACATGGCAAACCAACAAGAGGAGTCGCATAAGCAGCAGAAGAGTCAAAGGCCCACTGGTTCTCACAGTTGGGAGTCCCAGAGAAATGCGAGGGTACCCCAAATCAAGAGACTAGATATCTCAGATACCTACGGTAAAACCACACTAAATGTGAAAAAAAAAATCAATAAAGTGATTCCTAATGAAATTCTGTTATACTCATAGATTAGTGCATTCTCAAGTCATCATGTGAAAAGTATTCTCTGTCAGCAGATGGGAAGAGAGGCAGAGATCCACAGGCAGACACTGATAAGATTATTAATAAGATCCAGTGTTTTCCTTCAAGTACACTAATTTAATAGTTTAGTAGAGAAGCTCCTGAAGGTTAAGAAAGGAACTTGAAGAGGATATAATTTCCGTTTAATTTTTAATTTTGTTCATTTCAACATGTGGAAAATATCATATTAAGGAAAATTCTTTAAAAGTATAGGAATCTGCATTTATATCAGAAGATTACAATATGTAACAATGAAAAAAAAAAGCCTTTTTCTCTAAACTTCCTAAACCAGTGGGAAAATTCTGTAAGTGAAACCTTTAAATGGGTTGTTTTTTGTTTCGAGTGGACAATTTGAGAACTATGAAGATAAGCTTTAACCATGAGATATAGATTCTAGAATACTGTTTTTTACATATGAAATGCTAATTAATAACAATCATATAGGGATTCTAATTTAATACCTAAAGGTTAACTGTGTTTCCAAAAGGAATTTGTCTTATTTCTTAAAACTCCTGAAGTAGTTGTTTAATAAATGATAACAGAAAAATGATTGACTGAGCTTTTCAAAGAATATTTAAAATATTGAAACATGAGTATCAATATACTCCAAGGAAAATTACCTGTCCTTTTTAGATAAGTGTATAAATTTATAAAATTTAGTAAAGCTTCATATATGTAATTTGTCAGTCAGCCTAGCCAGTTTTGCTTAGTCAGAAGCAGCGTTGTTTCTCAGGGAGCGCTGTAATTTTGAAAGCTGCTTTAATTGTCTAGACTATTAGGGTTTCATAGAAGCATCTACCTTGCCAGATAGGAAAGTTGCCAAGCTTTCTAAGATGCACAGTAGACTTTCAGAACAACGGACTACCTAGCCATACTTCTTAGTCATTATTTACAGAATCATGCTGACTTCTCTTTTTCTTACCAGCCATTGTACCACATAGAGTATAACTTCTAATAAATACACAACGATGATTCCTTTACAAAATATATTTCTGTATGTCATTATAGCTACTTAAAAATGACAAAGATTTTTATCATGGAAAGACTGTTCATAACAGGTCCCCTGTGGGGTGTAGCCAGGCCAAAGAGGAAGATGATGCAGCCAGCCCTGATGAGACTTGATAGGCTAGGGCCAGATAGAAGGGGAAGAGGTCCTCCCCTATCAGGGGACTAGGGAAAGGAGAAGAGAGAGGGAGAGTGGGGCTGGGTAGAGATGGAAGGGATACAGCTGGGATACAAAGTGAATAAATTATAATATATATATATATTTTTTTCTAGAGTTGTAGTCTTCCTTATTGCCCACAATATTAAAAAAAATAAAATAAATGTGTTACATCAGGTTCATGCCAATAACTCTTCCCCAGTCGTTAGGACCTTCTGCTACTATCCACTTAGTACATATTGCTCAGATCAAGTTAAATTACAACAGTATCTCCTTCTAAAGTTCTAAGATTTATATTGCGGTGAAAGAATAATCAATTACTTACTCAATTCAATTCAACAAATATTTATTAAGCATCCACTAAGTCTTCTTTTATCTTTTTTAATGGGTTGCTATCCTTAAGAGCAGCTGAAGAAGCAAAACAACTCCCATTTATTAGAGACCTATTAAAGATGCTTGAGTGCAGTTTGCAGCTCTTCAATTGCTCTTACCAAATCCTCAGAGGCTCCATTGCAGCGGAAAGTCATGTTCTATCACACATGAAAGAGGCTAATGTGGTCCCTTTTTATTTTGTCAAGAAAATACCAATATTATATCGATAGGATGCATGCTGAGTGTCTCTAATTATGAATCACTGCCCATTAATTATAGAAGCTCATTTATATATTTATATGATTGTGTGGATTTACCTTTATGATTCTATATATCCTTGTATGCAGAGTGCATGCTTGTTAGAAGAATAAGGAAATATTTTAGTTATTTAATGGATTAAATGGTCTTTAAAAAGTCTACTCCATGATTTGAGACATATGCTTCTATTTCTAAAGGCGGATGGGGCATAGTTTTCCCTCCTTTTCATAAGTAGCAGAAAGAGTAGTTAGAAGCCAATCTTCAAATAAATAGTCCATATTTGGATCATTATATAGATGATTCTTTCTAAGAACACCAGTCTTTCTACTTTGGAAAACTTTAAACTGTACACATATTTATCCCAGCATGTGTGTGGGTATGTGGGCATGGGAGAGACAGAGACAGAGACAGAGACAGAGAAGAGAGACACAGAGAAAAACAGAGAGACAGAAAGAGAGAGAGAGGACTTCCCTAGGGAAACTTATGTGTCCTGCTTTTCCCATGTAAGAACTCAGCAAAGTGCCCTATATATTCTCTACTGTTATTAAAGAAAAAGTATCAAAAATTCTTACTAATGATATTCTGCTGTACTCCTAGACAATGCCATTTTCGGTTATCATCAGAGAACCTTCCTCCTGCAGCAGACAGGAATATTATACAGATATCCACAGACAGACATTATATAGATAGAGAGAGAAAGAGTCCTTGAACATACAGCTTTAAACTTGATGTATCCATCAAATCTCTCCCCACTGATGCCAGTTCACTTGAAGAAGAGGCAGCAGAAAGAGGGTAAAAGTCAAAGGGGATGGAAGACACTAGGAAAAAAAGGTCCTCTAAATCAATTGAGCAAGACTCATATGAACTCATAGAGACTGAAGCAACAAAAACAGGTCCTGCATGGGTTTGAACCTAGTTCTTTGCATATGTATTTTAATTTTCAATATAGAGTTTTTATGGGACTCCTGCTCTTGGTGCTCTTTTTCTTCTGTTGGGCTGCCTTGCCCATCCTCAATTTGCTGTTTTGTTTATTTTATATTTTATTATGTCAAGTTTGGTTCTTTTCTCTTAAAAGCCTGATTTTTTTTTAATTTTATTTTTTTCTTATCAGTTACATTTTATTAACTCTGTATCCCAGCCGTGTCTGATCCCTCATTCCCTCCCAGTCCCTCCCTCCCTCCCTCATCTTCACAGTGCCCCTTTCCAAGTCCACTGATGGGGGGGACCTCCTCCCCATTCATCTGATCCTGTTTTATCAGGTATCTTCAGGACTGGCTGCAAAGCCCTCCTCTGTGGCCTAACAGGACTGCTCCTCCCTTGTGGAGTGGGGAGGCCAAAGAGCCAGACATTGAGTTCCTGTTAGAAATAGTCTTTGTTCCCCTCACTTTGGGAAACCAATTGGTTACTGAGCTACCACAGGCTATATCTGAGCGGAGGTTCTAGGTTATATCCATACATGGTCCTTGGTTGAATGTCAGTCTCAGAAAAGACCCTGTGCCCAGATATATTTTGTCCTTGTGGAGCTCCTATCCTTTCCCCATCAGACTAACTCCCCTTCTTTCTTAGGAGAAAGACAAACACGGTATATACTCACTTATATAGACCTATAAGATATGATAAACATAATGAAATCTATACACCTAAAAAAGATAATCAAGAGAGTGGACATGGGGTAAGATGATCAATCCTCGTTTAGAAAGACAGATGGGATGTGCATTGAACGTATGACACAAGTCTACTGAGCGCATCTGAAAGACTAACTAGCAGTGTTGTCAAAGCAAAGACTCATGACCAAACCTTTGGCAGAGTACAGGGAATCATAAGAAAGAAGGGGAGTGATTTTTTTTTTCTGATGAGAGAAAGAAGAGTGGATCTGAGGGGAGTGCAGATGGGGGGAAACTAGGAGAAGTAGATAGAGAAAAAAAAAAAAACCTGTAGTCATGATATGTAAAGGTGTAGAGGTGACTTTCATTCATATTGTATTAACTTTTGTCTCAGCATATTCAATTGTTAATTGCTGGCCTAGGAGTGAGCTCAATGCTAACAGAGTGTGGAATTGTCATTACATTACTATGACCCATTACTCACCTCCTGTTTGGTAAATTCTAATTTAATTTACAGGCAGAGAAAGGGACTCTGGAAAATAGAAAGAGGAGGTTTTTTTCTCCAGAGACAAGACAGGAGAAAGACTTGACTATGGGCCTGGACAGTATAGATAGCCATATGGCAGGATGAGGCTAGATGGATGAGCAAGCTGAGAGTCTGCACAACTAAGGCCTAAGATTTAAAATATTAAAAGGTCTTTATTTTTATGGCTGATAGTTCTCTAGAGTCATATAACAAAAATAAGTTTTAAGTTTTTAAGCAACAAGCTTCTGGATTGAGGAACCTTCATTTCCAAAAAATCACATCCAAAGACCTAGGTTTGTGTGACGGGGCTGGAATGACATACATTTAACCCCTCTGGCTAGAATACAGAGACAACCTTAGTACACACCTTTCATTCCCCCAAAATGACATTTAATTGAGGGGAAGACAAAGTGAAGAATCAGAGAAATTTTTTACACAGTACATCAGAGATAGGATACACCCATCTTTCACCACAGCAGACAGGAAGGAGAGGCTACTTAAGAGCAGTGCAGGGAAAGGCAGGAAAAGAGTTGAGTTTGATGCAGTTCAGTTCAGTTCAGTCCCTGCAGTTCCCTTCACTTCTCTTTTATTCTTTTAAGTTTGTGCAGTCAGTGCAGTTCAGTTCATAAAGTTCAGAGGCTGTTTTTCCAAGCAGAGCAATTCAGTCAGAATCTAAGAGAAACCAGTTTGAATCAGTCAGTTTGGAGAAGAGTTTTGAGCCCAAACAGCTGGGTTGAACCAGACAGCCAGAGTTCAGAAAGAGCTAGAAAGAGTGAACTTATTCAGCAGTAAGTCTCAGAGGTTGAAAACATTCTAGGTGTAGGTGAGCAGACAGAGGCAGGAAGCTAAAGCCTTCATGGTCTGACTTGCAGAAGAGTAGATTGTATGGAAGCTAGAAGCTTCCAGGCCTGGGCCTAGGGATACTTAGATAGAAATTCCCTGGGCTTAAGCTCAAGCCATGTATTCATAAAGCTTGGGTATGGCTCTTATCTCATCTCTCCCATAGAAGGAAATAAAATGCACATTTACAAGACATTCTATACAAAAAGATATTTTTTATTAAAAAAACAAAAACAGATAATTGAGAACCATGTATACAGGTACTGAGATTTGTGGATCAAAGGTAACAGCCTCTTAATGACAAACATAACAGGATTTCTGTGTAAGTTTCCACGTTAGACACAGACTGATGTATGCACCCCAGAGGTCACTTTCATTGTTAACTTCTGTGACATTAGCATCTTATGTGCTTAAGTAATTCCTCAAATCTCAGTTACTATTTGGTAAAGATACTGCTACATAAAAAATAAAAATACTTAACAATTTTAATCTTTTTTCTAAATCACAAGATGTTTTACTTTACACATTTTATATAAGAGGCTAAACTTTCATGCAATTAATTGCATTGAATTTCACCATTTTGTTATTAAAAATAGGGAAAAATACCCGTTTCTTACTTTAGAATTCATTCTTAAATTACAACTCACCTAACAGATATTTGAGTTTTTATGACATTGTTACAATCAATAGTTAAGAGGAATATATTAGACATATATATATATATATAATTTATAAAAAGGTTTTCATAGCTAAATAAAAACAAATTAATAATTAAATACAGAACTTTCTGAAGGCATTGGATGAGACTCATCAACAACAAGATAGTAAATATCTTTTGTAAGAATACTACTATCACCTGGTTTCTGCCATCATTAGAGTACATAATAAAATGAGATAGAAAATATCGCATGGTGTTGTGATTAATCTGTGATTTCTTTAAATCAACTTGCAACATTATTTTCTGATCATGTTTTCTTCTAATGCTTCAGGAAATCTCTTAAAAAAAAGTAGAATGTCTAACTGTAACAGGATTTATCGATATCCATGTTGGTATTGGTACTCATTTGCAACAGATATATTTACTGGTGATTTTCCTTTGGTGTAAAAAAAGCAGTATGCTTATGGTTCAGTAAATAAATCAAACATGCAAAACCATACTTGGTAGTTCTTAGTTCTACCTCCTAATTTGTTCCTCCATGTCCCTGAGCCAACATTAGAGAGCTAAGAATTATTTTGAGAATATCATTTTGTTTATTTATGTCATCTGGAAAACAGTATTCATAGTGCATATTGTGTAAATTATAATTATACATGCATAATTTTAGAGTCATCGTCATGTAATAATTTACATAATTTAATTGTATCGATTTGATTTTTGCATAGGGATGGATTATGTTGTTTAACCTTAAAATACTAAAATTGAAATAAAATAACCTCAATTCTAATTAACACTACAGAACTGGCAATAAAAAATGTTTTATTTAGAAAGAATTTTAGGCTAGAGAGAAAAATGAAAAGATAATTTAGACAGTTGCTTATATTGTGTATACAGTTTCTATGTTAGATACTAATATAATAGTAACACGATCATTAAATTTGTTTTATTCCTGATTTAAAGGTAACAAAGTGACCAATTTCCCCATTTTGTTATCTTCTTCTAATCTCTGATTATTTATTTTTAATGAATTTTTTGTTTTTTATATTAATTACAGTTTATTAACTTTGTATCCCAGCTGTAGCGCCCTTCCTCATTCCCTCCCAATCCCACTCTCCCTCCCTCATCTCCTCCCATTACACTCTCTACTGATAGGGGAAATCCTCCTCCTCTTCCATCTGGTCCTAGCTTATCAGGTCTCATCAGGACTGGCTGCATTATCCTCCTCTGTGTCCTGGTAAGGCTGCACCCTCCCTCAAGGGGGCGGTGGTCAATGAGCCAGCCACTGTGTTCATGTCTTTGCTATTTTTTTCCTTTTTTTAATTTTTTTTATTAATTACACTTTATTCATTTTGTATCCCCCCATAAGCCCCTCCCTCCTCCCCTCCCGATCCCACCCTTCCTCCCCTTTCTGCATGCATGCCCCTCCCCGAGTCCACTGATAGGGGAGGTTCTCCTCTCCTTTCTGATATTAGACTATCAGTTCTCATCAGAAGTGGCTGCATTGTCATCTTCTGTGGCCTGGTAAGGCTGCTCCCCCCTCAGGGGGAGGTGATCAAAGAGCAGGCCAATCAGATTATGTCAGAGGCAGTCCCTCTTCCCATTACTATGTAACCCACTTGGACACTGAACTGCCATGGGCTACATCTGTGCAGGGGTTCTAGGTTATCTCCATGAATAGTCCTTGGTTGGAGTGTGAGTCTCTGGGAAGTTCCCTGTGTTCAAATTTTCTTGTTCTGTTGCTCTCCTTGTGGAGACCCTGTCCTCTCCACCTCTTACTATTTCCTACTTCTTACATAAAATTCCATTCACTCTGCTCAACAGTTGGCCATCAGGCTGTCTTTGCTATTTTTAAAGTGAATTGATCAAGCAAATTATTTGAGGTGTCTGAATTTCTGTTTTTCTGATGGTTTCTAGTGACATTGCATAACAGTTCCTTTATTAGCTTATAAATAATATATCAATTATGAAAATTCAAGGAAATTTTAATGTGTTTTACAAATTGAATTTAATGGAGCCTTCTAGGTAAATAGTCTTAATTTATTTACAAATATGCCTTTGCTCTCTGATCACCTCCTCCTTGAGGGGTGCAGTCTTGCCAGTCCACAGAGGAAAGCAATGTAACCAGTCCTGATGAGACCTGATAGGCTAGGGTCAAATAGAAGGGGAGAAGGACCTCCTTTATCAGTGGACTAGGGGAAGGATGTAGGGGGAAAAGATGGAGGTAAGGTGGGTTTGGGAAGAGATGAGGGAGGGGCCTACAGCCTGGCTACAAATTGAATAAATTGTAATAAATTATAATAATAAAAAAAATATGCCTTTGAAAGTTTTATACATTTAATTATTCATCATTATATATAGAACATCTATTTTATTTGCCTATTTATATATCCTTGTATAGTGTGTATGTCTGTAGTTAGCAGTATCATATTCTTCAAATGAGGTTTAAAATTAGTTACCTGCTTCTATATGTTAGTATGGATTCTTTGTTTTTCTGTGGAATGCAACTTTCTCTCCATCAGTAGCTATTATTTGACTAACTTATTTCTAGGAAGAGGGTATTATTCAGAAAAATAAATAACTGAAAAATTAAATGACATGTTAAATAGGGCATATTAACAACTGATGAACTCCTTTCATAATGATAATTAAGGTAATTCTTATTTCTTAGGAAGATATAAGTGAACATACTTCTGCCAAAGACAGAGCATGAGTCCTTTTCATTATCCCTGAACTGTTAGGGCACCCCCAGATAAATAAAGTTCAATTTGCAACAGTGTTGTCATTATATAGCTTGGATAATGGGCAGCTAGCATATTAATACACATATCACATTTGTTTTTAACATCAAAGATAGCTATTAAGTTTTGTTTCCCTATGTGGAGTGGAATTTTATGACTTCATATTCATTTAGACTCTGAAACTTAAACCCTGCCAATTCTAGTGCTCTATGCGTATCTAAAGTAGAAAATAATTTCCCCAGAATTATCTTTTGTAATAGTTTCATCAAACAGATATCAAAAGCCTACAGAGCATTAGTCAGGGACAGGGTGATTAGTTTCCCTCTTTATGGATGGGTAATTAATATAAAAAGGATGGAAAAATCCTTAATCCCATTACACTTGATCCATCATTTAGAGATGCTTTTGACTCTTCAAGGTAAAAATCTACATCTGAATTTCCCCAAAGCTATCAAATCGTCAGTTTCACAAAATTATAAAACCCCATAGCAAACTGCACAGTTCTGATAGAAAAAAATAAAATAAAATGTGAGCTTTCTGACATTCATCTAAGAGAAGCTCATTGAATGAAAATGTTTCAAAGATATCACTTTTTAAATTACACCTAATAGAATTGACCTAATTTTTGCTTTAGCACATTCAGTCTGAAAATAAACGCAATACTTGTGTAGCAGAAAAAAAAAATCAAGGAAGCTCAGTACAATGCTGTAGGTTATAAGCACAAGCTGCTGAGGCGCTGATCTCAAAGAGGAGCATGGAGTAGAACAAAAGACAGAATACCCTGTAGTTTATTGAGGAAGTGGAGACAGCCATTCTAGAGATGCTCAGGGCATCCTTTCTAAAAGCTTTAAAGGAAGATGGTGCCCTACACTGGTCTGTAACATTAAATGTTATTGATTTCTCTTTCTAACCATAATGTTCCATACCTCATAACAGGAGGACTAATGACTCGGGGAAATTCTTGTATTTGTAACTGTTGATAATTTTGACACATGGAATACACACTTCCAAAGAAAGTTTATTTAGTTTATTTCTTCATGTCACTTCGTATTGTATTAATTCACTGTTCCATGTAAATGACTGATTATCTCTCTTTGTTTTGAAATATACTCAACACAAATTTTCCAACTTGAGATATTTGGAAGCTGTATTTTAGGGAAACTCTGACAAAAGCAACTTAAGGGAGAAAAAAAAAAGGTTAATTTTTTCTCACAGTTCAGGGTAGAGTTCACCAAGATCTGGTATTCAGTGTAGCAAGTACATGAAGCAAATGTCCACATTGCATTCAAGGCCCAAAAGTGGGCAGGGTTTCCTAACTCAATTAACAAAATCAAAATACTTCCCACATACAAACACAAAGGCTTTGTTTCTCTCCAAGCTGATTCTAGGTATCAACTGAAAAATGAGATTAACCATCAAGCAATTTTTAAAAATCAATTTGTTGTTCAATCATCACAACCATTCACCTCTATAACTGTTTTTCTCAACTGAAAGTGAAATGATGCCCCACTGATCTCTCCTCATTTCTTTTTCTTTCAGCTTCTGGCAATTATCTTTATCTTTAGTTTTTGTTCACAATTCATCCACATTGCGTTTGTCAAAGCTTCTTTATTTTCTAAGATGACCAAGGCGTTATTATATTTCTATAAATATTTATTAATTTTGGCACTTAGTAAAATTTTTTTTCTACCTTCTTGTCATCATTAATTGCATGGTAGCAAACAGTGATGAAATCTTTATTTTAATATATTTGGGGCATACATTTATACAGCTATGGATTGTTTGATTTTATAGTAACTGTATATTTAATATTCTCATAGCAGCATAGAATTTCCAAAGTGCATATACCAGTCTCTCCATATTTTTAACAGCTCTTAAATTTAGAACTTATCACAAGATCTGATAGATAACCTTCAAATGTAATCTTAATAATGAAATATCTTATAACAGTGGATAAATTTCTATTGAAATTCCAGTTTTAAATTAAGACCAATGAAAAGGCAAAGCAACTGAGTAACAGCTGTATTCTCTTGTTCATGCACAATGGGTCTACTCCCGTGTTTTTACTGGGATACACTGAAAAAAAAAATGGTCAAGAGATGAGTCAGCAGCTGATCCTAATAGTTGCAAGTGAAAACAATAGATAGTGAACAGGGGAAATAAGAAGTCTTGGTTTTCTAAGGATTTTTAGAAGAAAGTCTAAGAGTATATAAATAAACAAGAAACAGAGTACACAAATCTGACAGTTTACTTTCTCATATATTATTTACACTTACAGATAACAATAGAATATATCGAATAACTGAAAGTTTATTTATTATGGGCAGGAATGATTTGATTTGCTTGCTTCTTTAAAAACTATAAAACAGGTGTAGATGTTAAGGCAGAGGCAATTCTCAGCTCAAGTTAAAGATGAACTCTTTAATTCTGACACTTACTGTATGGTAAGACAGAAGACTGAAGAAAGAGAGGGACTTGGAAAAGTTTAAGTGTATTCCAACAGTGAAAACCTAAGGGCATCATATATGTTTTCTCTGGACAGGAGGATAGTGATATAGAATGATAACTTCTAGATTCCCTTAAATGTTTGCATTTCTCTTGATTTCAGAGCTTTACTAACTATCATCTGGAATATATATATGTGTGTGTGTGTGTGTGTGAGAGAGAGAGAGAGAGAGAGAGAGAGAGAGAGAGAGATACACAAAGGTCTTATCCTAAGGAACTAATGATGTTTATCAGGATGTAAACAAAATGATGGCTATCAGCAACACAGCTAAAGTACATAGGCATTGACGCTTTGTTCAAAAGAATCAGGCATTATCAGGAATGAAAAGGAATGGAAACAGAATCACAGCATAATAACAGCCTCAAAATTTGAATTGATCATACTTCTGAA
The DNA here is from genome assembly GCF_907164565.1 of Psammomys obesus. Classification (NCBI taxonomy): domain Eukaryota; kingdom Metazoa; phylum Chordata; class Mammalia; order Rodentia; family Muridae; genus Psammomys; species Psammomys obesus. The sequence continues at coordinate 20,995,301 of NW_026585689.1, forward strand.
GAAATCAAATGTCTCATATTCTTATGCTTCAACAGAATTATTTTAAATAATACATAATTGTACTTTTAATAATTGCATTTTGTGTATATATGTGTACGATTCCTTTGAGGACCTCAAAGAAATCTAAGGCAGCATATTAGAGACGTACTGACACATCCATGTTTAATGCAGCACTGGGCACAATGTCCATGTTCCATAATAACCTAGATATCCGTCAAAAGATGAAGAAAAATGTGGCAAATGTACAAGACAAGATTTTATTTGATCATAAACAATAAAATTATAATTATTCAACTTGTAACCGGTGTACATTACTTCTTAAAGTAACTCCAGAATAGCATCCTTGTTCACATCATATACACCATCCTTGGACAACATATATTTCAGGCTCTCCAACCCTCAATTTTACGGGGACCACTCTCTTATTCACTATATTCTCATACTCGAACTCTAAATACCATCTCACCCACTGACTCCAATAGAAACCTCCCCTGAGAGTTCACGAGCCGAGAGAAATCACTGCCGAGTAAAGTTTAAGATGCAGTGATTTTGATTGGAATATAGCTCAGTAGTAGAGCATCTGTTTAGCTTTCATGAGGGTATAAGTTCAATCACCATTACCCCCAAAGGAAAAGCAATACATTTTATTAAAATAATTACTTAGCGATGTCTTCTCTAGATGCTTCATTTCTTAAAGGGATTATTCCACTTCATTGTTTTTGTATCTCTCATATTGCTCCTTTATTAATCCCTGGCAAATGATTAAATACAAATCTTGAATCGACTTAGCCTCTGATTTAAAAAAGAAGAAATAAAAGTACTCAATGTTAAGGAGACAGGCAGACGTTTAAGCTGAGTATTATCCATGGGTTCCAGGAATAGAGCTGGGTCTCACCCAGGTCGGCAGTCTGACAATCTTGTCATTAGCGAATATCCTTCCCTAATTTTTTTTTTTTTTTTTGACAGTAGGCAATTCTTGCCACTCCCCAAGTCCACTGATAGGGGAGGTTCTCCTCTACTTTCTGGTCTTAGTCTATCAGTTCTCATCAAAAGTGGCTGCATTGTCCTTTACTGTGGCCTGGTAAGGCTGCTCCCCCGTCAGGGGGAGGTGATCAAAGAGCAGGCCAATCAGATTATGTCAGAGGCAGTCCCTCTGACATAATGTAGGCAAATGCAGTACAAAAATAAAAACTTAATGTGACAACATGAGACTAATTTATTGTGCTAATACATTTGACTGTTATTTTTATTTAGATTTCTATAAATTGCATTAGTAAGATAATAATTGAATATTGTTAAATTTTAAATGAAATTTATTACTCATTTTCTTAATCATATACTCTTTTTGGCATGTGAATTCAGACAAATTACAAGTATGTAGGGATGTATGTTGGTGGAACATATAGAATTTATTTTTAGTAGTCATTGTTATGGTTATATTGAGTTACAAGGTTGTTCTGTGTTGTTTTATTGTAAGAATATGCTCAGATGTTTGAGTAAAATGTCCATCTTTGCACTTTAAATAATTTCAAACAGTTTCTGCTGCATATTTGTAAAATGGTCATTTTATTTGTTCATTGACCATTTTGTATATATACTCTTACTTTCCAAGTCTTCTCCTATTCCTCTCTCTCTCCTTAGCACTCCCTCTACTCCCCAGACTTGTATGTGTCAGAGTGAGGCTTGAAGAGTTTAATTGGAGTTGCTTGCATGAGCATGCAATGAGGACTATTTACTGGAGTTTGGGCAACTTACCAGTGGCCACATTATGGAAGACTGATTTCGCCTCAAAAGTAACCAAGAACAAACCTATAATCCTAGCACTACAAAATGAAAGCAGGTGGATTACTAAAAGTTTGAGACTACCCTGGCCTCCAGAATAAACTTTAGACCAACAGGTATCAATTAAAAAATCTTTAAATATTATAAATATATACATATTTAGTAAAATTTAATGATAGAATAAATAACTATGGATAGAAGTGATATTATCTACCAAATAATAAAACAAAGATGAGTTATCTGAAGTTCAAATCTGCATTTATGCATAAAAAGTATGTAATCCTTTTGTGTCTGATCAATAAAATGACTGTTTGATTCTAATTTCATTTTAGGAAAAGTCATTTAAGGATAGTACATATTTAGGAAGATACAGGAGTTTGGGAGATGGCTCAGCAGTTAAGACCACAAACCCGGCTACTGTAGAAACTATGCACAGAAAAATGCTACTGTTTCCCTATAGAGTAAAGAAAATTATTCTACAAACATATGTGACTCAAATAAGTTTGATGGAATAGTGGCCTCTGTAAGTTTGGATTTTAAAAAAGTTTGTTTTTATATATTATCAATATATAAAAAAATATAAATATATTTTACAGCCCAACCTCAAATGTTTTTACTGATCTACTCTCTAGCTTGGTTCAGAACTAAATATTGACAGGCTACAGAAATTAAATGAACACAATTTTCAGGTTTTTTATATTTGGGAGAAATGATGCTATATATAATTCAAAGCTCAACACAGCATTCAAATCTACCTCTCTATTTAGGAACATAAGTGAAATTCTTGACTGAGTTCCACCTTAATCAGGCAATGGGTTTAGAGATGGCTTCATGAGCCAACTTGTTTTTCTCTGAATATTCACCTGGGCCAGCTTCAGCCAACTTAAGGTAGGCAGGACACACAAACACTCAAAATTCAGCACTGCAGATAAAGGTGAATAATTTTTACAGATGCTACCAATCTCTCATCATAGTCATTGAGATCATTACAATGCTTTACCCTGGAGATACCTAATTCTCTGCAGCACAACTTACTTTAGAAAGCTCCAGGATGAATTGATTTCAAAGTACTTCTAGGTAAATAATTTGAACTATATTTAGAGCTTTTAGGTGGATTCCAATTATGAGAGAGAGAGAGACAAGCTGAAAAAAAAGTCCTTTTAATTTTTAGATACTTGATCTCACATTATAATGTCTGACAGTAGCTTGTTGCCTATTTTTCTATTGAAAACACCTAATTTGCAACAATAACACACTATTAGCAGGGGTTGTGGGGGAAACAAAAATCTTTTTACTTCTCCATGGCAAGAAAAATTAATTTTCTGAAGTTTCAGTGAAGAGATAATTCTGTCTCAAAAGTTTCACTATAAATTGCGCTCTCGTGATCTTTCCCAATACACTCTAAAGGTACTTGGAATCATTAGAATTTTCTAATGATCTTATTTTAAAAATTTTTGGATGTGTTTTATAGAAAAACAAAAAAGATGAGTATTAGTACATTTTGTTTTCAACAGAAAACTTATACTTTATTATTGTTGTGAAAAGTGTAAAAATAACTGCTAGATTTTTAACATATATATCTCTCTACGTATGTAAATATGTATGTATTTATATATTTGCAAATATGAAATTTTTATAGACCATATATTTAACTCATCAAAGTGAATTAAACTAAGATATGATCTCAAAAACAACCATACAAATAAATGTAAATGTATGGTCATATGTCTCAAGAAACAACAGTCAATTGAAACAAATACTAAAATTTGACAGATAAGGAAGACTTTCAAATGCTACTGTACTCTTTCAACTTTTTTCACATATATCATGGACCTACTTTATTTTACAAGAATTAGAGTGAAATTTTGCTTCCCCATAGTCTGCATTTTTAAAGAAATATAAGGAAACTATGAATGTAATTATTTTATGAAAGAAATATCTAGGATGAATCTGAGAAATATTCATGAAATGTTAAATCAGAGTCTATATTTATGTGGAAACTGATAAATAAATTAGTGAGAAAGTACAATATGTTGGCTTTGGCATGAATGTCACGTCACAAATGCAAATGTATAGATTACCATTTAAGAAAAAAAAAGCACTGCTTTGGCAAATACAAATGCAACCATATATATTACTGTATCTTGCTTTATATAAAAATGGGATTCTAAATTATCTGCAATATTTTCTCCAAATACCATATAGATACAGAAAATTGAAATACCATTATTAAAAACTTACATATTTACCTAAATAGCGTATAGGTATTGTCATTAAGGTGAAAAAAAGGGACAAATTTGAAAGCCATATACAGTATAACGCTAAAGGGGAAATTCTTATAATCATTGCCGCTAACTACCAATTTTAGGGTACACTAAGAAGGCGTGCCTCACCAACGTAAGGCATTCTCTGATTGGCTTTAATAAAAAAACTGACAACCAATGTCTGGGCAGAAAGTGAAGGGCTGGACTTCCTGGTAGAGAGAAAGGGACAAGAGGGGGAAAACGTAAGAAGACAGAATTTTTCTAGCAGAGTCGAAGGTGCATGTTGTGAACAGGAGCAGAGAGGTTGACTGGGCAGGACAGAGTCACAATAGTGGGGTTAGAGGCGCTGGGAGGTAGCCCACGTTTATGGCCTAAGCTTTTAAACTATAGGAAGGTCTCCCTGTGCTTATTTATAGCTGACAAGTCTATGAAATTTCAGCTACAATTGGCGCCAACATGGAGCATGCAATCTGAGCTTAGGCTGTAGGACGAAAGTCCAGGGGCACTTGAGTGGTGGACTTTGAGCAGCCAACACAGTGAGGGTTGCCCAAGTGGTGTATCAATCTTGGCAGACTGCTCCAAGCACTGTCAGCCTGATGTTGGAAAGTTTGACCCCTTACAGACCAAGCTTCTCAGTGGACTAGTGGGCTGCTGTGGCCCGGAGTGAGAAGTCCAGAACACTTCCACTGTTGCCCATGAGAGCACCAGCCTACGGAAGATGCTGAAGCCAGCATCTTCCCATCCAGTTGTCTGCACTGGGTAGCACCACCCCTTCAACGCTTGGCACATGCAGCAAAGAAAGGCAGCAGGCAGAGGAGGCCAGACTGGAAAAGGTGGACAGTTCACAGAGAGCTACAGGCAAAGAGCACCTTCCTAAAACTTGTACTGTATTAACTTTGAACAAATAGAAACATTTTGAAATGTGCTTAGGTGCTGAAGAAAAAATAAATATTTAGTTTGAAAATAATACGATGAAGTCTGTAAAGAAAAGACACTGTTAGAGGGATTAAAAACAAAAATGTGTTTTGTATTAATACACAGAAAGCAAAATGGCAGAGGGCAAGTGTATCCTGTATAATTTTGTATCAGCTGTCAACACAGAAATAATTATATCTTTAGTGTTGCAAACTTATATATTCTCTTTAAGAAATATCAGAATAAAGTGGACTTACATAAGGAGAGGATTAAGAAATGGAATGCATCCAGTCTTGATAAGACCTAATAAGCTAGGGTCAGATAGAAGAGGAGGAGGATATTCCCTATCAGAGGATTAGTGGAGGAGGAGGAGAAGAGGGAGGGAGGGAGGATGGGATTGGGAAGAGACAACTGAGAGGGCCACAGCCGGGATACAAATTGAATAACTTGTAATAAACGATAAAAGAAAAGAAATGGAATGCTAGTTTAAAAAGCAATAGACAGTTATTGACTAATCCTTTGGATCAGAAAAAGGAATCTTCAGAAGAATCCCATCTGGAAGGTAAAACACCACCTTGAGGTGAATTGCTTAATAGCAACCCATAGAGATGCTGTATGTTGAGTTAAGAATACAGATTCTTGTAGAGCTCCTATCCTTTCCATATCATACTATATATCTGGGCACAGGGTCTTTTCTGAGACTGAAACTCAACCAAGGACCATCTATGGATATAACCTAGAACTTCTGCTCAGATGTGGCCTGTGGTAGCTCAGTAACCAAGTAGTTTTCCAAAGTAAGGGGGACACGGACTATTTCTAACAGGATCTCAAGGGCAGGCTGTTTGACACCTCCCCCCAGGGGAGGAGCAGTCTGTTAGGCCACAGAGGAGGACTTTGCAGCCAGCCCTGAAGATACCTGATAAAACAGGGACAGATGAAAGGGGAGGAGGTCCTCCCCTATCAGGGGACTTGGAAAGGGGCAGGGAGGAGACCAGGGAGGGAGTGTGGGGTTGGGGAGGGAATGAGGGAGCGGGATACAGCTGGGACACAGAGTTAACAAAATGTAACTAAAAAGAAAAAAAAATAAAATAAAATAAAATAAAAAGAAAAAAAAAAAGGAAAAAAAAAAAAAAGAATACAGATTCTGCCTTGCCAGGCCACAGAAGAGGACATTGCAGCCAGTCCTGATGAGACCTGATAGGCTAGGGACAGATGGAAGTGAAGAAGGACCTCTGCTATCAGTGGACTTGGAGAGAGACATGGGAGGAGAAAAGGGAGGGAGGGCCGTAGGATTGGGATGGAATGAGGTAGGGGGCTACAGCTGGGATACAAAGAGAATAAATGTAATTAGTATGAAAAATAAAAAAATAATTAAAAAAGAATACAGATTCTGTTTGATAATGCCACCGTAGAGCAATGTCGTGCAGCAGCTTATGTGTTTCATTTTGTAGAGTTTGGAAAATTAAAGTATGTACATGTGTTATTACAGCATACAATTGATACCTCTTCAGGATTTCAATGGGCTTTTGCCCTGAGTTCTGAAAAAGATGATTCTGAGATTGGACGTTTACTGGAGAAAATGTCTATCTAGGAGAAACCTTTACAGATCAAAACTGATAATACTCTCCAGCATGTGTTGTCACTTGTGTTTCTGATATAGGTGGTATTCAAATACTTCAGAGATCTGCACAGTATGGCATTTAAGATATTCTAAGAATAAAAGATTTTGCTGACAGAGAAACAGGTCTGCTCTTGGCAGAACCACCATGCTCCTCCAAAGAAGATGGTGGGCACTGAAGAACTTCCACCTGGAGTTTGATATTCTTATGTGGCAAACCTCCAAATGGGAAAACAAAGCAAAACAAAATAAAACAAAAAAGAAAAAAGAAAAAAAACCTCCTCCTTGCCTTTTTTGCTGACTATATGCTGTCCAAATTGTGGACAAGCGGGACATAGGAATGCTGGCAGTCCAACCTTGCTGAGACAATTTAGACCAGTCCTCTAAAATTCCTGCTTCACAGATAAGTCTGTTAATATTCTGAGTCTGTTGGCTGAAGTCTGCAAGCACAACTGACACAGAGAACTTTGGGTGATGGCCCAGGCAGCAGTCAGCAGTCTCTGTCATTCCTTTAGATTTGGAAGCTGTTTGCTCTGCACTTCCTGTTCACTCAAGTAATATCTATCCTTTTGGGTCTTTGATAGTTGAAGACGAGATAGTTACAGTCTTAGAGTTTTCCTTTTTAAAGATTAAAAATGCGAGTTCTAAAAGTTAGAGGATGTAAAAGCTTGAATAGGACAGATAATGGAGTACTTTCTCCAAGGTTGCCAAATACAGCATTTTAAATGTCATTCTCAGCTGATTAGTATTCATAACTGTTTTTATTGTGTATAGTTTATTGATGTTAGAGAAAAGCCATTTATTGGACTAAAAGGGGGAGATGTCGGGGTGGACTCTGTGAAGAGGTGCCCCTGTCCTTCCTCAACTACATAGTGCATACTCTGATTGGCTTTAATAAATATCTGACAGCCAATATCTGGGCAGTAAGTGGGAGGTGGGACTTTCTATTAAAAAGGGATTTTGGAAAAATATGAGAAGAAGGGATTCAGCAAGCAGACGCCAAGTGGACAGATGAGAACATGAGCAGAGAGGTAGGCTGGTGTGTGGCAGAATATAGGAAGAATAATTGATTAGGGGAGGTTGGAGGCCGCCCAAGGTAAAGGCAGAAGAATACAAGAAATCCATTACTTACTCTGGCAAACTGTATGTTTATGTAAGTTAGAATGTCCACTGAATGTACGGAAAATAAGTAATAAAAAGAGTAGATTGACTACTGTAATTAACTTCTTCACTAACAGCCTCTACACGTGATTGTTTGCGCTTCTTTTATGATTAAGAAAAGGACAGTCTCTTTAAAAGAAAGGTGTTCTGCACTATTGGGTACAAAAAAAACTTTGAAAATGCACAGAGTTTAATATGATTTAGGAAAATCGGGCAAAGGTGCAGAATAAAATGTATATTAAAGTAACTTTGAATTCTGCTGGTCAGGGTCTGAATTCCAGTTCTTTCTTCTAGCTAGGGAAGAGATCATATCCGTCTATGAAATGATTGTCATATATTTCTAAACCTGTGTGAATTTCAGGTCCAACTCTCTTCTAGTTAGGGAGGAGATTATAACTCCCCATGAAATGATTACCATGTGTTTCTAAACCATCCTTGTTGCTTCCAGATAATGTTTTATTATTAAGATAAAATGCCAGATTTGTAACATGAATTATCTACAAATGGTTAGATGTTTTAATGCTTCCTGCACATCTTATCGCACTCATTTTTTAATTAAGGTAAACTAATTACAACAATAATTATTTTTGACACTAAAATATTTCTCAACATTTAAGAGAAATGCAATACTATAGCTATCTTTCCAACTTTATATTGTAATCTTCCACTTTTTGCTTAATGGTTGAATGACCAGTTTTCATAATGGCTTCAAATTTTAATTGGAGTTACCTTCAATTCTGGAAACTTTAAAAATATTCTTTTAAAAACACTTTCATAAAAATACAGTTACTTACAAATTGTAAAACACTGACAAAATTTTATGTAGGTAAATTAATCTTATAATTCAATTTCTATTTGTTTTAAAAACAAGCACATTATGAATAGTAAAAAAAATATGATTTTAACATATAGAACTAAGTAGATATGGTGAGTTATGCTTTTATTTTCACATGTCCATATAAAAAAGACACAAAACTATATAGGCAGAGCAAACATATTTTGCTTAAAATATAGTCCAGTACCGATATATTTACCAATAAAACCCAAGAAGTTAAAACAAAGACTTTCCGTAAAGAAGGCATTATTTAAAAATACTATTTAAACATTGGTTGAACAATTTCAACAAGTAGACAAACAACAGCTTGACTTCACGAGATTTACAAATTCCTAAAATTTCAAGAAATTCAGAATTTGAAATATTAATTTAAACCTTCTAAAGCCAGTACTAAATGTAATTTGTGACTATTGCTGTCTTGTTTTCCATAGACACAAATTCTTCCTTGGGTATATTGTACCGAAATAAAAGATTATTCAACAGAAATATGCATTTCATTGCTTATGAGTTTTCAAGTGTTAACATTATTAATCTAAGCTGTGTAAAATAAATTCAATATTTTAACTCACAGTCTAGATTTTCAGATAACATCTCCTAAAACAATCATAAAATATTAGATATTAGATATTAGATTTATTTTTCATTATATTTTAATTAATATTTCATACTTCAGTGTATAAGATAGTAGTATATGAAAAGCTAAAACTTGCAGCATAAATTGCCGTTGTGCTGGGAAAGTAGACCTTCCCAGATCAGCACCTCTCATTGATGTCACCGTCCTGTTTGCTTTGTCAAGAACAAACGCAGTTGCAATATGAAAGAATGGTGCTCAATGAGCATATAATGTAAATTTTGTTTTGTTTTATTTTTTATTTTTTTTATTTTTTTATTATTTTATTATTATTTTCTTTTTAGTTACATTTTGTTAACTCTGTGTCCCAGCTGTATCCCGCTCCCTCATTCCCTCCCCAACCCCACACTCCCTCCCTGGTCTCCTCCCTGCCCCTTTCTAAGTCCACTGATTTTGACCCTGTTTTATCAGGTATCTTCAGGGCTGGCTGCAAAGTCCTCCTCTGTGGCCTAACAGACTGCTCCTCCCCGGGGTGGGGGGGGGGGGTGTCAAACAGCCTGCCCTTGAGATCCTGTTAGAAATAGTCCGTGTTCCCCTTACTTTGGAAAACTACTTGGTTACTGAGCTACCACGGGCCACATCCGAGCAGAAGTTCTAGGTTATATCCATAGATGGTCCTTGGTTGAGTGTCAGTCTCAGAAAAGACCCTGTGCCCAGATATGTTTGGTCCTTGTAGAGCAAATTTTATTTTATTTTATTTTTGCTTTATAAATGATGCTATCGTCTTGGACTTTTTTATAAAATTCTCTTCACTTAAATAATTATACTTTGTGTAAGGAACTGAAATTAAAGATTAACATAGTAAATGTGTACAAAGACAGTAGAAAAGATGAACCCTATCGGACTGACTTTTATTTATCTCACAGTGTATCTCTGGAACTGTATCTAACTTGCCAAAACCAAAATGTCCCAAGATAACTTATGTAAGTCCACTGAGTATATTACATGCAGAGAACAAGAATTCCTGGTTACTAATCCATTTTTTTGTAAACATTGTATCACTTTATTTCTGAGGAAAAAAATGGTTTTAAATATCATTCAGACATTTTAATAATAGACCCTATATTTTCTTTAACTAAAAGAAGAAAATTTTTCTATATCTTCAGGAACATGTTTTATCAGAAACTCATCACATTTATTCCCTCCCTAAAATATATTAATGGATCTTTAAATATTTAGAAGTTTTTCATTTTTAGTATTAGAAATTTGTCACTATGAAGAAATGTATATTATAGTTATACACCCCTAAGCACACATTACACCAGTATGAAAGAACATTTATTTCCCTCTTGCAAATTTATTAAGTGAAGCCTAAAGCAAAATAGTATTAAGTGTAATTTCTAAAATAATACTTCTTAAGTTATTTCTTAAATTCTTTAATTCCAAGCTCATTAACTTAAGTATTGTGCCATAAAATTGTGAATATAATTACCATTTTTTTCTAGAAGAAAGTTTTATGTGTTTGCTTTTGTTTGCTTATATTTTAAACAGACTTGTGCAGACCTGGCTATCTGGTCCATTATAGAGCAGGCTGCCCTCACTTAAACTTGCAAAGATCTATTTCCACATCCATGAGAGAGTTACAATCTCCCGATAAAACATCTTTGCTTTATAGAATAGATATCATCTTATAAAAGTGGTGAAATAATTAGGCATCTATCATTTAAATGCTTTCTGTATTAGAAAGTGCAATATAACTTACTAACTAGATTATATATATACCAGAAATTACATTGTGAAATTGAGATATTTGTACAGTTGTACAGTTCAAATTTGATATACTTAATACAAAAACATAGATTTCTTTTTATTGTGGTTAACTTCATTTTACATATAGTGACAGCCTCAGGATTTAGGGAACTTGCAAAATACCCCCATTATAAGCAGTTGCTCAGCCAGGTTGTCATGGTGCATGTCTTTAATCCCAGCATTTGTGAAGCAGAGGCAGGCGAGTCTCTGTGAGTTTAAGGCCAGCCTACTGTACACAGTGAATTCCCAGACAGCCAAGGCTACACAGAGAACCCTGTGTACAAAACAAAACGAATGCCTACAGATTGGGAAAGAATCTTCACCAACCCTTTATCTATCAGAGGGCTAATATCCAGTATATATAAAGAACTAAAGAAGCTGAAAAGCAACAAACCAAGTAATCCAATTAAAAAATGGGGAACAGAGCCAAACAGAGAATTCTCGATAGAGGAATATCGAATGGCAGAGAAACACTTAAAGAAATGCTCATCCTCATTAGCCATCAGGGAAATGCAAATCAAAACGACCCTGAGATATCACCTTACACCCATCAGAATGGCCAAGATGAAAAACTCAAGGGACAACACATGCTGGAGAGGTTGTGGAGAAAGGGGAACCCTCCTCCACTGTTGGTGGGAATGTAAACTGATACAACCACTCTGGAAATCTATCTGGCGCTTTCTAAGACAATTAGGAATAGTGCTTCCTCAAGACCCAGCTATACCACTGGTAGGTATACACCCAAAATTTGCTTGAGTACACAACAAGGACATTTGCTCAACCATGTTTGTAGCAGCTTTATTTGTAATAGCCAGAACCTGGAAACAGATGTCCCTCAACGGAGGAATGGATACAGAAATTGTGGCATTTTTACATAATGGAATACTACTCAGCAATCAAAAAATGAGGAAATCATGAGATTTGCGGGCAAATGCTGGGATCTAGAAAAGATCATTCTGAGTGAAGGAGAAAGACAGGAGGAGAAAGACAAACATGGTATATACTTGCTTATATAGAGCTACAAGATATGATAAACATTATGAAGTCTATACAGCTAAAGAAGATAAACAAGAAAGCAGACACTGGGTAAGATGATCAATCCTCACTCAGAAAGACAACTGAGATGTGCACTGGACGTATGACAGGAGTCTATCGCCGAAGGGATCTGAAAGACTCTACCAAGCAGCGTTTCAAAACAGATACTAAGACTCACAACCAAACCTTTGGCAGAAGGGGAGTTAGTATGACATGGAAAGGATAGGAGCCCCACAAGGACCAAATATATCTTGGCACAGGGTTTTTTTCTGAAACTGTTTCTCCAACCAAGGACCATGTATGGATATAACCAAGAACCTTTGCTTGGACGAAGTTTGTGATAGCTCAATAACCAATTGGTTTCCCATAGTAAGGGGAACAGGGACTATCTCTGACAGGAACTCAATGGCAGGCTCTTTGACCTCCCCACCTCTCAAGGGAGGAGCAGTCCTGATAGACCACAGAGGAGGACTTTGCAGCCAGTCCTGAAGATACCTGATAAAATAGGGCCAGACAAAGGGGTAGGAGGTCCTCCCAATTCGTGGACTTGGAAAGGGGCAGGAAGAAGCTGAGGGAGGGAGGGTGGGATTGGGAGGGAATAAGGGAGCGGGGTACAGCTGGGATACAGAGTTAATAAAATGTAACTAATAATAATAAACAATAAAAAAGAAAAACAAAACAAAACAAACAAAAAGTGGCTGCTCAGACTAAATATTTTTCATATATAATATGTGTACATATATGCATCTGAATGAATATGTTTTAACTTTAAAGATATAAGTTGACTACTCCTATATAAAATTATCTGTTGAGAAAGTCACATATGGCTTTGTGAAGCTTGAAACACAGATTTAAATTTAAAAATGGGAAATAATATCCTATATTGAATTTACCAATTCACAGAATAATAATTTATCATGTTTAAACATGTGAAATACAAATTCTCAATACGAGTAAACCTTAATGTGTCTGTTCATTGGTTGACATGTTCTCACTCTAAAAGAAATAAAGCATTTGTAGGAATTTGCCTGTACAAATCAAGACATGCCTGATTGCGTTCTGAGCAAGTCTCAGGAGACATTTACCTAAATCTTTCTTTAGGAAAAAAAAAAAAAAAAAAAGGAGAATATTTTAAATATCACAATTCAAAGAAATAGGAGCCTCTAATGAAGGTTTGGTTTTCTCATTTTAAGAGAGTGTGCCTTCAGATGCTAACTCAAAATTGCATATGGAAAGGATTAGAGAGAAACAGGATAAGAAAACAAAGAAGTCCAAGTATAAAAGGACTCTGAATATTCAGTTCACATTAGTGCTGTCTTAGAGTAAAATGACAGAATAGGACTCAATTTTAAACACTGACATTGGCATGAAAGTCTTCAAAATATATAAATATTCTAGGTTATTGTGTTCTTTCTTAATATGACATTCTTATATTATTATCTATTTTCTATCTCTATCATCCATTTATATACTTACTGCATATCTACCTATATATAAACTATGCCTCTGTCTACTTGTCTGTAATCTATTCTATGTATTATCTGTCTAGCTTTCCATCTCTATATCATTTACCTATCATCACTATATTGCTAGCCATTTATCACTCATCTATCAATATATCAATGATTTGTTTTTCTTGTGTCACCTGTACATCTGTGTGTGTGTGTGTGTGTGTATATATATATATATATATATATATAATTTCTTTACTAATCTATCCCTTTTGACACAAATTTTAATATGTATCAATAGACTAGAAAATAGAAATGCTTCACACTGTAGGCTGTATTTTGGAACCCTTGCCTATTAAATATGAAGTACCTAGAAATTAAAACATGTCTAAATTATAAATATATATAGCTATAAATATATAAATATACAGCTTTATATATAAATGTATGTTACACACACATATATATCCTCAACATCCTAAATCAACATTATGCTTTCCTACCTGTATCAATAACCTGGCTCTTAACATGATTCTTGTCTTCTCTTTCAGGGAAAACAATGAATGCAATTATCCACCTCCTGAGGTATCTATCTATCTGTCTGTCTCTCTGTCTGTAGGTTCTCTGCAGATTAAATAGGCTTTTGTTGCTGTTCTACCTGTAAGCTTTGCAACTGAAAATATTTGGAATATAACTGAATAATAGTATGACCCTGAAAGAGAAAACAAGTCACTGGTCTCCATAATACAAAGCAACAACTAAGAATAAGCTGTTTGACACACATTTCATACACACACATGGATACAGACAGACATACACAGACACACACACAGGCACCAAATTTACCAATTTGTTTATTTTTTTATTTGTTTATATTGATTACAGTTTACTTACTTTGTGTCCCAATAAAACTATTCCATAACTTTGACACTGCTAAAGTGAATGTTCAAAACTTTAATATTCAGAAATTTATTGTTGCAAACTCAACCAGTAAGTTCTGTGACAAAATGCTTTTTGGTTCCCTTAAGGTGATAAATATTAGAAAATATAGCACGCCATTTTTAGAACAGATGAGAAGTTTACTCTAATTATATTTAACATACCTGGATTTAAAAAATGCTTTTGTTTTACAGGCTCACTTTGTCTTATTCCCCAGAAACTGACAACTGAGAAAAAAATTTACGGTGCATGTCAAAAATTTGGTATAGATTATTCACTCATTTACCATCGAAATTCAGAAGCAGAAGTAATATTTATTTCCTCCATGTCCCATAAGATATGAAACTCTTAAATTATTAAGTTCCTTAGCTAATTGTACAATTCTCCAGAGTCTCCGTCCTACAGGAGAAAACTAATTATTATATAAATGTCAATTCAATGAAATTTATATTAGATTTGAGTAAGCATAGACACAATATCAATTGTGTACTTCCTAAGTTTATTGATATTTTAGGAAAGCACAGTATTTTATATAGACTCAATATATTTTGATACATGTATACACTATTTAACCAAAGAATCAGAATAACTGACATTCCAAACACCTTAAATATGTATTTAAAATTTTCTTTGGTATAGAGCTTTCAGAATTTTTTTTCTATCTGTTTTGAAGTGTATAGCTGACATTGAACAGTTAAAAAAATATATATGGTGCTGTCACTATTTCGTTATCTTCCTCCTTTATAATTGTAGAATTCTACATACACACCAACTTGTCCACATTTTTACTTCCACTTGAAACCTTTACAGCACTACTAGCATCTTGACATTTATGAGATCAACATTTTAACACTTCCTGTTTTTAATTGAATATTTAAAATGATCTAATTATCTTTAACTATTTCAGAAAGAAGAAACAAGAGACTGCTTGCCTGAGTGACACACAGACTTTAAACTAGACTTTCATGCTAGATTGAAAGGAAAACCTGGTACTTTATGAAAGTGAAATAACTGTAGTGTGTGTATGAAAAAGACGCACATAGTTTCAGGGTAAATGCAATGGTTTTAATATAGATGGTGTTGACAGTTCTACTTTCTTCTTAGGATTATGCTAATGAAGTTCTTAGGTTAGAAATTAAAGGTTTGTGATGTCATAAAAGGCTCCCTATGTAGAACTGCATCAGATCAATGATGAGACCATGGCTCCTACAATAATTGTGGTGGTTTGCAGAGGATAACAGACACCTCATAAAATCAGAATGGTATACAGGGGTAGTTCAGCCTTAACGAGTTTAGCAAAGAAGGAATCTTGCAAGACTCTAAGCCACAGTTTGTAGATTTTTAGCCTCTAAAAGTATGAGTTAAGGGTATCCCTCTCTGCAGGTCCCACAGGGCTCAGGTTTTGTTTGTTTGTTCTGTTTTGTATTGTTGGCTCTGTTGGTCTCCTTTTGGAGCTCCTGTTGCCTCCAGGTCTTTCTATTTCCCCCTTCTTTCATAAGATTCCCTGCAGTCTGCCAAAAGTTGGGCTGAGTGTCAGCCTCTCCCTCGATGCCCTGATCACTAGAGTCTTTCAGAGGCCCTCAGTGGTAGGCTCCTGTCCTATCCCCTGTCTTCTCCTGCCTCCAATAACTATCGCATTTTTCCTGCTGAATGAGGATTGAGCATCTTCCCTAGGATCTTCCTTGTTATTTAGCTTCTTTAGGAGTATAGATTTTAGTATGTTTATCATATGTTATATGGCTAATTTCCACTTATGAGTGAGTGTATACCACTTGTGTCTTTCTGCTTTGGGGTTACCTCATTCAAGATGATCTTTTCTAGTTCCCCAAATTTGCCTGCAAATTTCATGATTTCTTGTTTTTAATGGCTGATTAGTATTCCACTGTGTAAATGTACCACAATTTCTGTATCAATTCTTCCATTGAGGGACATCTAGATTGTTTGCAGCTTCTGGCTATTATAAAACCTCAACCAAGGTCAGTGCATGGAGAAGACTAAAAACCCCCAGCTCAGATGTAACCCATAGTCTTCAAGTGGATTGCCTAATAAGGGGAGCAGGGGTTGTCTCTGGCATGAACTCAGTGGCTGGCTCTCTGATCACCTCCCTCTGGTGGATGCAGCCTTACCAGGCCACAGAAGAAGACAATGCAACCTGTCCTGATGAGACCTGATAGGTGAGGGTCAGATAAAAAGGGAGGAGGACCTCCTCTGTCAGTATACTGGGGGATGGTTATAAGGGCAAAGAAGGAGGGGAAGGTGGGTTTGGGAGGAGACAAGGGAGGGTCCACAGCTGGGATACAAATTGAATAAATGATAATAATAAAAAACTTAAAAATAGATAGATAAGAATATGAGTTAAATTGAAATCTTCCTTTCATTTTTAAGATACTCAGCTATAGTAATGATAAACCATTACAGGCATATAAAATGGAATATAACAATATACAGGAGTATACAATGTAAAATGTTCCTATTCTATAAGAAAATGCATGCTCTGGAGAACAAGATGAAATATTTCAAGCAAATGCAGCATATGAAAGAGATTATGAGTTTGAGGCAAGCTTTGGCTAAAGATAAATATATGTCTCAAAAATAACAGAAAATTATGACAACAGAAAGAAATAATAAGTGGGTCATTGTGTAGAATTTTAAACATGAAGTTCAAATTGACTTTTATTTTCTTCCTCGGTGCATTAAGATAGGGTACAACGTCTAGTAATGTAATGCAATTTAATACTTCTCAACAACAACTGTATTTGTCTTATGTTTTCATTGAAATCATGAAGGAGTCTTAACTAAATGAAACTCTTAAGTTTTCATCAGTGGTATGATTAGATATAATAAGAGGGGAAATACTTGAAGAAAGATGTCAATTGATATGGCCAGTGAAAAGAGGAATGTGAAACAAAAGTCCATGAGTTCCACATGGATTCTGTCACATAATCTATAGACAAGGTAGATTGTGGATAAAGCAATGCATGAGTCCCAATACACAGAATCCCAATACACAGTTTAGAGAACTTTTCCATTAACAAAGAAGTCTCTGTGGCACTCCAAAAATCAAAACCAACATCAATTTTGCGATAAAGTGGAAGCTGAGTACAAAACACCATTTGCTCTTCATCATATTCCCATGTCCAAGTACGCCATGTTTGGGCTCATGGAAATCAGAAGCACAGTTCCAATGAGAAACTCAGTCCACAAAAAACACATTGTCTTTTCATATACTTTGGCGGGCATGCCTACATTACCTTTTATAACGATCCTTTGCAATTTGATTGGCATGTGAATTTTAGCAAACAAACCCATTTGAAACCCAAACTTGGGAATTAAGGAAGGCAATTTCTCTTGTCACTCCCATATGGCTTTTACAACTTAATAAGAAGAATGTTTGATTTTCAAATGGAAAAATAATTGCCTACTCATGAAAACTACTATGTGAATTTAAATGATTATTCTATTGCTAACACCTACATTTTTAATGTTTTTTTTTGTTTGTTTTTGTTTTGTTTTTTTTTTTCCTTAAATCACAGTTGTTTCTTTCTCTGTAAGTTTGGCTGTAGCTTTTGTTCACCATCTATCTGAAGGCAGGAAGCCCAGATATTCACCCCTTACTCACTCAAATATCCTTTATTCTTTGGAAAGGCCCTGATGAAAACCCCTTTAGTGCTCCTGGGTCACTACTTACTACGGTAAATACAGACAAAAAGGTCCTGTCATCCTATAAAACCGTTCAGTTTCTGAAAGCTAAAATTTAATTCCCTGTGCAAATTCAAATATAACTCAAGAACAGAGTGGCTTCTCTGTGTAGTTGATAGGATTATGACAAAAGGGTAGAAGAATTGATTTTCAACTGAAGTGAGAAATTAAGTTAACCTTAACCTTCACTTGGATATACACGCCGGGGTACAGAAAAGACCATGTTAGCGTCTTTCTAGTTATCAGAAAATGCAGCTGACCAGTATTCGTTGTTAAAACACAGAAAGTAAAGGAGAAAAATAGAGTGTGATTGAGAGAATTGTGATCCTTTGATAAAGTGGATTCAAGAATTGATTTGGTATTTTAACACACTGGGACTATCATTAATAATAGCAAGATATAGGTAATTTTAATAAGGTGGGCCAAAGAGGTTTTTTTTTTTTTAAATAAAACACATCTTTAAATCCACTAATTACATTTACTCTTATGTGCATTATTTTTAAAAGATAATGTTAAGTATTGCATTATCTGGAATGTGAATATTTATTTCCATTAAGTAAACTTATCATATGCTCCAGGAGAGTTACTGAAGGAGCATGAAACATTCTTTGAGGCTTTGCTGATATAAAAAGAAGGGGGTACCTGCAAGAACACAATATTGTCTCTAGCCCTGTGTGACACAGAAGAATGGAATGGATATGTGGCTCCAGCTTTTGAAACAAGAAGGACACATCAAACTTGAGTTTTATTTGGCAAATAAATCTATTTGAAAACAGATGGCTTTCTTGGCTGTAGTAGATTTTGTTGTGTCTGGGACATTGTACTGATCACCTGAACAAGGTTGAAGCCCTAGGAGGAACATACACAAGAATCCCTGAGGATCACAAGCAGCTGCGTAGGGGAAAGAACCATTCAGACAATGACCCTGAGACAAGTGGTTGTAGGCAGGTAAAATAACTTTCAATTTTAGGAAAATTCATATATTTTATATTTGCATTATTCTAATGCAAAATGGTATGCATTTTCTTAAACATTAGGCATGTAGCCAAAAATTATGATGTATATTTGCTACCTGAGAAAAATATGAATATCCAAATTATGCTTCACATATTTCTGAAGGTTGGAATTTTTAACCTGGGTACTTGAAATTCTGTTTATTCATCACTTTCTTCAAGTTTGATATAAGCAGATAGTTACTTTCCTTCTATAAGTTGAATGGGAAATTTTTTAGTTACTGGTTAGTATCATGGGACTGGCTGATATCTGCTGTTTTTCACATATTATTTGCAGAGAGATTCGCTGCCTGTGTAGTCTATAGAATCAACCTATGTTGAAATAATTTTAAAGTAATGCTTTCGGGAATTTGATTGTCTATTTGCTAAATGTGGTTGGTGTTGTTCTTGTATCTAGCAATAGAGTTTTAAGCAATACAACATCTTTATAGAGGGGGAGAATTTCTAGATATGATCATTGTTCACCTCAATAGCAGTGCCATTTTACTTTTATATGCATCTTAATTTATACTTTGTGATACGCTTTATACATAAGGCATATATGAAGGCCATTTCAGTTATTTAGGTTTTCACTATGTATCTCCTTAAAAGAAATTCTTACGATTAAATGCCATGAGCAAATTTATAGAAAGGTAGAAACTGAAGCTACGTATATGTCTAATTGAATTGCCTTCTCATTTTGGCAAATTCACAGGTTACCTCTGAAAGCTTCAAATAATTCAAAAGTGCATCATAAGAAAATTACTTTGCACATCTGTGATCTGAATACTTTAGGACTGAGGTAGGGGCCAAGAGTTAGAGATCAGCCTGACCTTCAATAGTGAGGAGGAAAAGGGAACATTGTCAAAAGAGGAGAATGCTAACAAATGCAAATCAATGTCATTAATGTAAAGAGAGTATTACCATAATATTCAGAATTGCTGCACACTCTAAATAATATCTATAGAAGACTGTAGTTTTCCAGGTGATATTCCTTTATAAATGTTGATTGTCAGAAGAGTTTAAGTTCAAAGATAACACTCTAGAGCTCTTCCATTAAAACACATTCCCTGGTTCTTGCTTCCACTGCTACACTATTTGTCACAGTGTAACCAGTCCTCTCACATGCTAATAGTATTTATTATTGCTCTACACATAGCACTTCATATGGCTTTTACCCATGTTTTCTTTCTTCCCATCACACTATCTTATTTAAACTCAATTCCTTTTTTCAGAGTCTTCCCATTCTTCTATAGCAGGATAGTGTAGAAAAAATAACAACTCACAAATCAAACCTTTGTGAATATAAATTATAGTGTCATGAATACATTTGTTTTTCCATCCTCCATAAAATAATGCATTGAATTCAGTGTTTGCATTTTATTTTTCTATATAGTAGAAAAAAAGATTCCACACAAGCTATTTGTAAAATAGCATATTCTCTACAAAAGGCATATTTTTAACTTTTTTTTAATTTTGAACTTTTGAAGTGTTACAAGTCTGAGTTTTATTTAGATATTTTCCCTAAAGTGAATGAAATTTGTGCAATAAATTACTGTGATAATATGGTCATCTCCATATCTATAAATCAGTAATTACTTTTATGAAGAATATTTAACATTATCCTTGAAATAAGATTAGTGTTTTAATTATATGTAAATAAAAAGCCAAAAGAATTGTAACAGATATAAAATACTTATTAAAGAATTTGCATGGGATTTTACATTTGTTCATTTTATTTGCCTTTGAAAAATAATAAATATAACCTCATTAAGTTATCAGAAAAAATGGTGATTCTTAGGTGAGCTGTCAACAAGAACTATCACAAAACTGTGTTTGTTTTTACCCCAATGTAAAACACAAAAACACTATAATACAATTACTGATAATTTCAGAAAAGATCAAGTTTAATCCCTATCTGATTATTTAGGACTATTAACCCATGAATGTCACGTCCAGCCTTAACATAGTGTATGCCATTCAAAACACTTTTACCCTTTAACGAAGTAATTTAAATATATATGAATATTGATCTAATTTGAAAAGAATCAGGAAACTGAGTTACAGGGGATAAAAAGCTTATCTAAAGTCTTAAAGCTGAAGTAACAAAGTAGGAATTCAAACTAGAAAAAAAAATGTCTGCATTACTGTACTCTGAATGTCAATATGTATTCAAAATAATTTTGCTTTCTTTAATCTTTGTCCAGATTTCTGCACAAAATGTCTGGCTCTCTCACTCAAAGAACAATTTAAATATTATTGTAAACTAGATGTATTTATTTATTTATTTATTTATTTATTACAGGAAACTTTAGAGCACTTGGGAGAAGGAAAGAAGAAAGAAAGGCTGGAGGGAGGGCAGCAAATGTTGATGTCCAGTGTCTCTCAGTATCTCCAGTACATACGCTGAGCTAAGTCCCCTCACTTGAAGTCACAGTTTGGGAACTTATTCAACAGAACTTGGCAGCTTCTTCAAGGATCTTCCATCGCCTTCCTCAACTACCCACCATTTACATGTGGTTAGGTATTCAAAATTGTGTTTTTATATTTTCATGACCATAACTTTACCCCCAAAGCCATCTTCCTCACATTTATCTTCTAACTTTATTTGTATTTTACTGTATGAAATTAATTTTTCAAGTGCCTTAAAATACAAAGCCTTGAAACCATTGATAAAAATATCCCTAAATATTGATTCCTCAAGCAACAGCACTTATTCAGTAGTAAACTTGAGCTTATGACCAATATGCTCTGACATAGAAGGAAAGCTGGAGGCAGAAGTGGTAAGACAGACACTCCAAAGTCAGCATGAGCTGCATAACAAATATTCTCAAAAGAGACTGAGAGATTGAACATAGCAGATCATCATACTATTTTTTCCTCTGAAGCTTATATATTGAAAAGTTGGTAAAAATACTTGTGCATTTATGTGTTTCTCCTCTCTCTCTCTCTCTCTCTCTCTCTCTCTCTCTCTCTCTCTCTCTC
>NW_026585689.1:21017366-21108221 GCF_907164565.1 Psammomys obesus
GTGTGTGTGTGTGTGTGTGTGTGTGTGTGTGTGTGTGTGTGTGTGTGAGCTAGAGCAAATACATGGTGGTAAGAGGTGGGGGGAAGATTGTCTAGAAGAACTAGAAGAACTAAATGAATAGGCGTTTTGAAAGGTAGGAGAATTCGGGAGAAAAAAAAAAAAAGACTTTTCTCCACATGCTCTCCAGCATGTGTTGTCACTTGAGTTTTCGATCTTAGCCATTCTGATGGGTAAAAGGTGAAATCTCAGGGTCCTTTTGATTTGCATTTCACTGATGACCAAAGACGTTGAGCATTTCTTTAAGTGTTTCTCTCATTCCATTTTCCTCTATTTTCTCTATTTATCTACACAGATAAATATTTTATTTATCACATATTTTAATTGGATTACCGGGTTTATTGTTATTTAACTTTTTGAATTCTTTATATATTCCGGATATTAGCCCTCTGGCAGACACCATTGCTGGTGGAAATGTAAACTTGTACAACTACTTTCAAAGTCAATCTGGTGCTTTCTCAAACAATTAGGAATAGTGCTACCTCAAGATCCAACTACACCACTCCTAGACATATATCCAAAATAGACTTAAGTATACAATGAGGACATTTGCTCAACCATGTTCATTCATAATAGCCAGAATCTGGAAACACACAGATGTCCCTCAAGGAAGGAATTGATACAAAAAGTGGGGTAAATTTAAATAATGGAATACTACTCAACAATTAAAAACAAGGAAATCATGATATTTGCAGGCAAATGGTGGGAACTAGAAAAGATCATCCTGAGTGAGGTGACCCAGAAGCAGAAAGACACACATGGTATATATCCTCATTTATAAGTGGATATTAGACAAATAATATAGGATAAACATACTAAAATGTATACTTCTAAAGAAGCTAAACAAGGAGGACCCTAGGAAAGTTGCTCAATCCTCACTCAGAAAGCAAAAGTGATAGACATCAGAAGCAGGAGAAAACAAGGAACATGACAGGAGCCTATCACAGAGGGCCTCTTAAAGACTCTACCCAGCAGGGTATCAAAGCAGATGTTGATACACATAGCCAGACTTGGGGCAGAGAGCAGAAAAACTTATGAAAGAAGGGTAAGATAGAAAGACCTGAAGGGGACAGGAGCTACACAAGGAGACCAACAGATCCAAAAAAATCTGGGCCCTGGGGTCTTTGCAAAGAGCGATACTCTAACCAAGGACCATGCATGGAGATAACCTAGACCCTTGCTCAGATGTAGCCCATGGCAGCTTAACCTCCAAGTGGGTTCCATAGTAAAGTGACCAGAGGCTGTCTCTGACATGAACTCAGTGGCTGACTCTTTGATCATTCCCACTTGGCGGGGAAGGGTAGTTCAGCTGTACCAGGCCACAGAGGAAGATAATGCAGCCAGTCCTGTTGAGACCTGATAGAATAGGGTCAGATAGAAGGAAAAGAGGACCTCCCCTACCAATGGACTGAGGGAGGGCCATGGTAGGAGAAAAGGGAGGGAGAATAGGATTGGGAGGGGACAAGGGAGAGGGTTACAGCTGTGACAATAAGTGAATAAATTGTAATAATTAAAAAACAAATTTAAAAATTATTTTAAAAACTTAAAAAGAATAAGAAAAAGGCACAAGCTTTTTTCTAGCACAGCAGAAGTCAGGAAATTCACATAGAGAGGTGCTGCAGACAGCATCAGAAAGAACCAACGAGACTACACACCAATTCATGTGCCATCAATGCAACCAGTCCTGACTAGAACTGATAGGCTAGGGTCAAATAGAAGGGGAAGAGGACTTCCCTAATAGTGGATTAGGGGAGGGGCATAGGAGGAGAAAAGGGAGCAATGGTGGGATTGGGAGGAGATGAGGGAGCCACAGCCAGGATACAAATTGAATAAATTGTAACAAATTATAATAATAAAAAAAATCAAGGTTCTTTTTAAAAATTTTGTGTTTTTATTATTATTATTATTATTATTATTATTATTATTATTATTAGTTACATCTTATTAACTCTGTATCCCAGCTGCATCCCACTCACTCATTCCTTCCCAAACCCACCCTCCCTCCCTCATCTCCTCCCTGCCCCTTTCCAAGTCCATTGATTGGGGAGGACCTCCTCCTTTTTCATCTGACCCTGTTTTATCAGGTATCTTCAGGACTGGCTGCAAAGCCCTCCTCTTTGGCCAGCAGGACTGCTCCTCCCTTGGGGTTGGGGAGGTCAAAGAGCCTGCCATTGAGTTCCTGTTAGAAATAGTCCCTGTTCCCCTTACTATGGAAAACCAATTGGTTACTGAGTTACCACGGGCTACATCCGAGCAGAGGTTCTAGGTTATATCCATACATAGTCCTTGGTGGAGTGTCAGTCTCAGAAAAGACCCTGTGCCCAGATATATTTGGTCCTTGTGGAGCTCCTATCCTTTCCACGTCATACTAACTCCCCTTCTTTCATATGATTCCCTGCACTCTGCTGAAGGTTTGGTTATGAGTCTTAATATCTGCTTTGATACACTGCTAGTAAACAAGAAAGAGGACCCGGGGTAAGAGGATCAATCTTCACTTAGAAAGACAAATGGGAGGTGCATTGGACATAGGAGAAAACAAGTAACAGGACAGGAGCCTATGGCAGAGGGCCCCTGAAAATTCAAGGTTCTAATGTTGGCCTTTGATCCTGTAAGACCTCTGATTGATATTCGGTACTGAAGATTTGCAATAATTCATGAGCACACTATCTGAAAGCATTCAAAAAAATTGTAGTTATTTAGTGTGTTTGCTTGATTTTGGACCTGAGTTATGGAATGGCCTTTTCTGACTTATGTTTTCAGAAACATGAGCTACACTATTTTATCTGTCTATCTATCTATCTATCTATCTATCTATCTATCTATCTATCTATCTATGTATCTATCTATGTATCTATCTATTACAATTTATTCACTTTGTATCCCAGCTGCAGCCCCTGCCTACCCCAGCCTCCCACCTCCTACCCACCTTCCTTCTTCTCCCCCTATACCCTTTCCCTAGTCCCCTGGCAGTGGAGGACCTCCTCTCCTTCTATTTGACCCTAGCCTATCAGGTCTCATCATCCTCCTCTGTGGCCTGACAAGGCTGCATCTCCCAGGAAAAGATGATCAAGAAGCAAGCTGTGGTAGCCCTCCTAGTATGAGCTACATATTAGCGATTAAAGTTCAAGTGGCATCAGTAAAACTAAGACTGGGAGAAAGCTAGGGAAATTCTGCACCAGAACAGAAATACTGATAATGTAATATTTAAATCATGTAGCTAGTAGGTAAAAGTGTGTTTGGAATTATTCTTGGAACTAGTAATAGTTTAAGATTTGATTACTTTTAATGCAAAAAGAATTGTCAGATACTAAGCAGTTAAAAATCATTCAATAACTTTTGTAATTAGAATGGAAGGTCACTGAATGTAATTTCACAAAGATACTGTTTAATAACAAAACAACTGAAAGTGTTGTTTAATATTTATCAGCACCTGCCTGTTTTGTTTTGTTACTTATTATTAGTCAGATTCCTTGACCTCATATGTAAATAAAATATATATTTTATTTTTCTAAGAGCATTTTATATTTTCTAAGAGCATTTTCAAATGCATGTCAATATATTATGAAATGATGCAATTTGGAAAGATACTTTCAAAACAACAAGCTTTGCCTTTGTGCCTCAGTGAATACCACTCACTGGTAGACAAATTATTCTTTGAAGCTGCTGTCTCGATACAGAGTGATGCTGAGAGACTGTACAGGATGTCTCTCGATTGGTTAATGTGGCAGAAATTAACAGATTGACTCTGCCATGCCCTATTCATTTTCCATGAAGAGACTTGGTTAATAGGTGCAGAGCTTGTGATTCTTCATTTTTTAAGGATGAAAAGTAGATCATTACTTAAATTTGATGCAACTTATACTAATTTTGCATCATTGGGAATAATTAGTTCCTTCTCATCTTCAAAATATCTATAAGGCTATAAACATTTAAACTATTTCAATGAAATGATAATTTGCAAATGTCCATGGTAATTATGTACATACGACGACAGACAATGGGTAATTCAATGTTACTCATGCACATTTACGATGCTGAAAATTCTGCCAGAACCAAATCATGTTGGATATATTTCATTGTTCATTTATATTTTCATATCATTCAACTTTAAGCATGCTTGGAACAGTCAGCCAAGCACTTCAAACATTACATATTCAAATTAGGATTTGATTAGAACAAAACAAAACAAAAAAACTATGTTATGGTAAGGTCAGTGGCTGTGTAGCTAATTCCACAGTTTTAAAAGTAACCTAAAGTTAGATTCAGTCTCCAAGTGGGTTCCCTAGGGAACAGGGACTGTCTCTGATATGAACTCAGTGGCCTGCTCTTTGATCACCTCCCTCTGAAGGGGGGAGCAGCCTTGCCAGGCCACAAAGACAGCCAGTCTTGATGAGACCTGATAGGCTAGGGTCAGAGGGAAGGGGAAGAGGACCTCCCCTTCAGTGAACTGGGGAAGGGGCATAGGAGGAGAAGAGAGATGGAAGGAGAGATTGGGAGGAGACAAAGGAGAGGGGAACAGATGGGATACAAGTGAATAAACTATAATAAGTAAATAATTTTTAAAAAATTTAAAATGTAACCTAAAATTTACTTCTCATGTGAGGTGATGATGGGTGCTTACAGGAGAGGGGGTGGAGAAGTTCTTTGTCACTAAATGGAATTTTGTGAGTCTGATTTTCTTCAGCCCAAAACATAATAAAAACGTAGAGTATCATGAGTTGTATTCTCATGATTAGCTTTAGGAACCTTACCTGTATCACAACCAACACCACTCTTTTGCTCTGAATGAGAAGCTCCTGGAAGATTTTCAGGAATCTGACAGGTACTGAACTGGAATGAAAGACAACTTCTGAACACTGTTGGGCAGGCTATCATGAGCAGCAATTATATCTACATTGGTCTAGCCATTAGGATTTTGAAAGGCTAATGGTTTAATGATGGCAAGTAACTACATCATGAAATAGAAGAAGCAGGTGGCAACAGCAGTAGAAACTAAAGGTGCTGTTAGTTGTAAAAATGTGCTAATATGTCAAGATAGTACACAAGTTGAAAACAATCCTATATAATTTGGGTCTATGCCAAATTCTTAGAATTTTCAATATTTCCTTTCAACTATAATTATAAAGAGGATTCTGGGATAATAACTAGTTGGAAGTTGACTATAGATTTTATTGAAATGTTTGGATAAAATAGTGATTATATTTGAAATAGGACATTTAATAAAATTTAATGAAATGGAACAATTAAGACATTTTGATGATCATTTATCAGTGATTTCTAAAATTATTTATTTATTTATCTATTTATTTATTTATTTATCTATCTATCTATCTATCTATCTATCTATCTATTTATTTATTTATTTATTTATTTATTTATTTATTTATTTATAGTATTCTGCCCGCATTTGTACCTGAAGACAAGAAGAGGGTAGCAGATCTCATTATAGATGGTTATGAGCTACCACGTGGTTGCTAGGAATTGAACTAAGGACTTTTAGAAGAACAGCCAGTGCTCTTAACCTCCAAGCCATCTCTCCAGGCCCTTATCAGCAGTTCTTAAGAAAGCATTTTTGTCTCTGTTAGCATCACTGAAATGATTTTTGTTGCTGCTCCTCCCTAGCTAGTGACAGAACAAATGCTTTTTAATGCATCTTACATTAAAAATGGGCAGCATCCTACACAAAGCAATTTACATATGTTAAATAATTAATTCACAACAATTTTATTCCTCGTGGAGTGAACTGGTATTACTTTGATACAGCATACTAAGAAATAAGGGTTTAATCAAAATTTTTATGTACTTTGCCCAGAGTTATGGAGGCAGTTAGTAAGATTACTGCAATAGATTTTTGTAATCTTTGGGCATATGTGCATGTATGTGAGCATGTTTACATGTGAGTATATTCTGTTTGAGCCTTGGAGTACCTGTAGAGGTCACAAGGCAAAGCTGATATTGATCTTCACCTTCCTCTGTGCTGGACAGGAGCTCCACAAGGATAGCAATAGAACCAAAATATCTGGGCACAGGTGTCTTTTCTGAGACTGATACTCCAACCATGAATCATTCATGGATATAACCTAGAACCCCTGCCCAGATGTAGCACATGGAAGCTCAGTATCCAAGTAGGATCCCCAGTAAATGGAACAGAGACTGTCTCTGACATGAACTCGGTGCCATGGAGGGAACAGGAGCTCCAAGGAGAGCAACAGAACCAAAATATCTGGACACAGGTGTCTTATCTGAGACTGATACTCCAACCAAGGACCATTCATGGATATAACCTAGAACCCCTGCACAGATGTAGCCCATGGCAGCTCAGTATCCAAGTAGGTTCCCCAGTGAAGGGGACAGGGACTGTCTCTGACATGAACTCAGTGCCTAGCTCTTTGCCTCCCACTAGTGGGAGAGCAAACTTGCTAGACCACAGAGGAGGACAATGCATCCAGTCTTGATGAAACCTGATAAGCTAGGGTCAGATGGAAGAAGAGGAGGACCTCCTCTATCCATGGACTTGGAGAGGGGCATAGGAGGAGATGAGGGAGGGAGGGTGGACATGGGATGGGAGGAGGGAGGGGGCTACAGTTGGGCTACAAAGTGAATAAACTATAATCAATATAAAAAAGCAGGGTCTCTTGTTCTGCTGATGTACATGCCATGTAGTTAGTGCATGAACTCCTGGGAATACCTAGGCCTTTCATCTTACCATAGGAATATTGGGCTAACAGTTGTGAGCTAACAAGTCATGGCTCCATGTCAAACTCTGGTACTAATCCTTATGCAGCAAACACATTTACTCACGGAGCCATACACACAGGGCATAGAATTTAGGTCTTAACTCCACCATTCAGAACCAGAAATTGCTGTTTTCTAACACAACATAGTTGCCCTGTACTTGTCAACAGTGTGTTTCAAAGTGCTAAATAAAGTGATCTGTTCTTACATGAATTGCAGGGCTTCTAAGAAACTAAAACAGGACATAGGACAGTGACACATTGCACACCATTAATCATGTATTTATTTAGTTCTAGCACAAATGCCCCTTTGCTGCCATGAACTGTGGTCAAAGGAAAAAGGCTGTGAGGACGGAGCCTTGAAACTTATTTGTGAGTTGGTTTCAGCAGGGACCTGCTTTCTCGGGAGCAGAGTCTAGACAAGTCCCTGGGCTCCACACCCCTAAGGAGTGAGAACAGCTAATTTAGATAACTAAAATCTATAATTAGCTAATTAAAAGCAAGACTGAGAATCCTGCCAGGTTCAAGACAAGCTGTGATATGCTGACACGCCACTGAAAAAGCAGCCATGATTTTATAAATCATAAGACCCAGAGTAACATGTTGGCTCTAAGTCCACGTTTTACCTGTTAAATGACTTTCCATTCACTGGCTGTGTGTGAGCAAGTTGCTTAACCTTTTAAGACACCCAAACCTGATCCTCCAACTGCAGACAATAATGCTACTGCTGGATCAATGTGGAATTAAGTGAGATAATGGTGGCACTGGGAGCATTTTCAAACATGTTACTAGTGATGAGAGGATTTACCAGGATATTGTTAAGGCGCTTGAGAATGCAGCCGTGGTTAAATACTATTCTGGGTCACACTGCACCTTTAATGCATCCCAATCATGCTCTGAAAGTCATGTTACTACCACTGGCCCCTTGGTTTCCTTATGACCACTAAATAGCCATTAAAAAGAAAAAGACATCTAATCTGTTATTAGTATCTTCTACAGAAAAGGGTAGTGTTTGCTAACAACGAATGTAATGTATGATAATATATATGAAATTACTACCTACACATTTTCTAATTGTTCCTTCTCAGAGGAAATTAGTGACTTTCAGTTCAACTGGATCGGGTTAAGTTTCATGTTGCATACATATATTTATATTTAGAGTGCATGGCCCAGCAAAACCGGGGGAGGTGAAATATAACCATCTGATGCTTTCTGCCTTGTTCTTTCTGTCCAGTTTTTTTAATCTTAGCTCTCTCCTGGCTAATAGTATGTCATTATTACTAATTATGTGTCTGTCACCATCTGCTAACCCTGCCCACAACCCTACTATCCCTTCTGAGGATTCTTCAGTAACACAAGGTGTGTTAACCGTATGAAAACCCTTTTGCAACTAAATGTTAACCATCACTCATTTCAGAGGAAATACTGAATTCCTACATTGTCTCTCTTTTATACTAAATTTTTCAAACCACATAAAAATGAAGGCAATTCTTCATTGGTTAACATTAGACAGCTTACTTAGGTGACAATTAAATATTCATTATCTATTACAATGTTGATTTTTTAAGTTCTTAAGCTCATCTGTTGCTTTATTCCATACAAGCATTTAGTTTTTTCTTAGTAATAGATTTGTGTAGCAACTAAACAATCAAATTTATAAAGAAAACCTCATAATATTAAATTCAAAATAAATGCGTAAGTTACTTAATTGTTTACCTTGGGAAACTGTGTATTCAAATAACATAGTAGGTTCTACATACATAATACAATTGCAAACGCATGAAAAATGGGCTAATATAAGATAGCAAATGTTAGATGATATTTAGAACTTAATAAAAACTCTTCCCTGCAGACTATCAAAGCAGATGCTGAGACTTATGGTTAACTGTTGGGCAGTGTGCATGGAATCTTATGTAAGAAGTGGGAAAAAAGTAAGATCTGGAGAGGCCCGGAACTCCATAAGGGGAGCAACAGAACCAGAAATTTGAACACAGGGGTCTTCCCAGAGACTCATACTCCAACCAAGTACCATGCATGGAGATAACCTAGAACACCTGCACAGATGTAGTACATGGCAGTTTAGTGTCCAAGTGGGTTACATAGTAATGGGAAGAGGGACTGCCTCTGACATAATCTGATTGGCCTGTTCTTTGATCACCTCCCTCTGAGGGGGAAGCAGCCTTACCAGGTCACAGAAGATGACAATGCAGCCACTCCTGATGAGATCTGATAGACTAAGATTAGAAGGAAGGAGAGGAGGATCTCCCCTATCAGTGGACTTGGGGAGGGGCATATGTGAAGAAGGGAGTGGGAGGGTGGGATCGGGAGGGGAGGAGGGAGGGGCTTATGGGGGGATACAAAGTGAATAAAGTGTAATTAATTAAAAAAT
Organism: Psammomys obesus; assembly: GCF_907164565.1. Taxonomy (NCBI): domain Eukaryota; kingdom Metazoa; phylum Chordata; class Mammalia; order Rodentia; family Muridae; genus Psammomys; species Psammomys obesus. The sequence continues at coordinate 21,026,547 of NW_026585689.1, forward strand.
ATAATTTGGCACTCATAAAAAAGGAAAAACTCTTCCCAAACTAAATTATCTTAATGTATTTCTAGAGTGTGACATCTGACAATTGAGCAGAATTCTAAGAATCCTATTCTCTTGACTCACAAGAGAAAACAGATGTGTATAGGTGTAGGTGTGTGTATGTCCTTTGTGACAGTTAAATGGAAATTATTTATTTTTGTGAATTCGTGTTTTATAAGAGGTTTCTAAATTTATTAGGCTATTTTCTATTATAATTTTGTTACTTTTTTTCTTTAACAGTTTTACACATGAATAGAATGCATTCTGGTTACTTTTTCTCCTCCTCCCCCAAATTTATCTTGACCCCCTCTCTCCCCTGCAAGTCACTTTCTCACATACATGTCCTTTGCTTTGTGTTGTGACCCACTGAATTTAACTAAAGCTTTCTGATTCTGTAAGTTAGAAACAGCCCATTAGCGTGTGGCTGGCTATTACATAGCTGTACAACTGAAGGCAATAGTAACCCATGCTCTAGAGTCAGCCAGTAGGGACTAGCGACACTGTATAAGCCTCTAATCAATTGGTGCTTGACTGAACACTGACCCAGTGGAGGTAACTGCAGTTGCTAGGAGATCATGATTGCAAAGACTGAATCATTCCTGGAATATAGCATCGAGCAGCATTCCTCCTCACCAACAGGAATATCATTACTACATTTGTTAGCAGCATTTTTTATTCTGTATCCAGTTTTTATCTCTTAGCGTCAGATTCATAGATATTTGGCCAACATACATTCATTTGTTGCCATGAGCAGAACTGAAACTTGCCATGTTGTTTCTAGTGCTCCTGATATGCTTCAGCTTCCTAAGTAATGATTAAAGTAATGGCAGCTTGGCTGCCTTTAAAATAATTAAATCTTATATTGTACCAATTGCCTAGAGCCTAAAAATAAGCAATGAATGCCTATGGAATATGAATCTGTTTTATGATGGAACTCCGTGGGCATTTTATCATGGTGTACAACCTCCTAGGAGTTTGGATTCATATGAAGAACCTAGTCCTTGTTGGGGTATCAGTATCTGCAGGACCCCAGGACTCAGTTTTTTTTTTTGGGGGGGGGTAAGGAATCTGTTGGTGTCCTTTTGGAACTTCTGTCCCCTCCAGGTCTTTCTATTTCCCCCTTCTTTCATAAAATTCCATGCATTCTGCCCAAAGTTCTGCTATGAGTCTCAGCATCTGCTTTGAAACCCTGATCAGTAGAATCTTTTTTTTTATTTAATTTTTTTTTACTATTTTTTTTCTTTTTAGTTACATTTTGTTAACTCTGTGTCCCAGCTGTATCCCACTCCCTCATTCCCTCCCCAACCCCACACTCCCTCCCTGGTCTCCTCCCTGCCCCTTTCCAAGTCCACTGATAGAGGAGGACCTCCTCCCCTTTCATCTGACCCTGTTTTATCAGGTATCTTCAGGGCTGGCTGCAAAGTCCTCCTCTGTGGCCTAACAGACTGCTCCTCCCTGGGGGGAGGGGGGGGGAGTCAACAGCCTGCCCTTGAAATCCTGTTAGAAATAGTCCGTGTTTCCTTACTTTGGAAAACTACTTGGTTACTGAGCTACCATGGGCCACATCCGAGCAGAAGTTCTAGGTTATATCCATAGATGGTCCTTGGTTGAGTGTCAGTCTCAGAAAAATGCCCAGATATGTTTGGTCCTTGTAGAGCTCCTATCCTTTCCATATCATACTAACTTCCCTTCTTTCATATGATTCCCTGCACTCTGCCGAGGGTTTGGTTATGAGTCTTAGTGTCTGCTTTGAAACACTGCTAGGTAGAGTCTTTCAGATGCCTTTTGTGGTAGACTCCTGTCATAAGTTCAATGCATATCCCATGTGTCTTTCTCAGACAACTAGGAGTAGTGCTACCTCAAGACCCAGCTATACCACTCCTAGGTATATACCCAAAATTTGCTCAAGTACACAACAAGGACATTTGTTCAACCATGTTCGTAGCAGCTTTATTTGTAATAGCCAGAACTTGGAAACAACCCAGATGTCCATCAACGGAGGAATGGATATAGAAATTGTGGTATTTTTACACAATGGAATACTACTCAGCAATCAAAAAGGAGGAAATCATGAAATTTGCAGGCAAGTGGTGGGATCTAGAAAAGATCATTCTGAATGAAGTATCCCAGAAGGAGAAAGACAAACTGGGTATATACTCGCTTATATAGACCTACAAGATATGATAAACATAATGAAATCTACACACCTAAAGAAGATAATCAAGAAAGTGGACACAGGCGAAGGTGATTAATCCTCATTTAGAAAGACAAATGGGATATGCAGTAGAATCTTTTAGAGGCCATCTGTGATAGGCTCCTGTCCTATTCCCTATCTTCTCCTGCTTCTAAAGTCTGTCCCGTTTGCCCTTCAGTATGAAGGCTGAACATCTTCCTTAGGGTTTTCCTTGTTGTTTAGCTTTCATTGTACTATAGATTTTAGTATGTTTAACCTATATTATATGTCTAAAAACAACTTATAAGTGAGTATATATCATGTGTGTCTTTCTGCTTCTGGGTTACCTGACTCAAGATGATCTTTTCTAGTTTCCACCATTTGCCGGCAAATGTCATCATTTCCTTGTTTTTAATTGCTGAGTAGTATTCCATTGTTTAAATGTGCCACACTCTCTGTACCCATTCCTCTGCTGAGGGACATGTAGGCTGTTTTCATATTCTGGCTATTACAAACAGAGCTGCTATGAACATGGTTGAACAAATGTCCTTGTTGCATAGTAGATCATATTTTGGAAATATGATATATAGCCTAGGAGTGGTATAGCTGGATCTTGAGGAAGCTCTATTCAGAAATTTCTGAGAAAGTGCCAGATTGATTTCCAAAGCGGTTGTACAAGTTTACCTTTCCACCTGCAATGGAGGTGGGCTCCCCTTTCTCCACATCCTCTCCAGCAAGTGTTGTCACTTGAGTTTTGGATCTTAGTCATTCTGATGGGAGTAAGGTGAAATCTCAGGGTCGTTTTGATTTGCATTTCCCTGATGGCTAAGGATGTTGAACATTTCCTTAAGTGTTTATCTGCCATGCATGGAAAGAACCTAAAACCCCTGCTCTGATTGTAGCCCACAGACTTAGTCTACAAGTGGGTTCCTTAGTAAGGTGAGCAGGGACTGTCTCTGGCATAAACTCAGGGGCAGGCTCTCTGATCATCTCCTTCTTGGGGGTGCAGCCTTTCCAGGCTACAGAGGAAAACAATACAGCTAGTCCTGATGAGACTTGATAGCTGAGGGTCAGATAGAACAGGAGGAGGATCTCCCCTATCAGTGGACTAGCTGAGGGGCATAAGAGAAGATGGAGGGAGGAAGGGAGTGGGAGGTGATAAGGGAGGAGGCCACAGCTGGATACAGCTGGGACACAGAGTTAACAAAATGTAACTAAAAAGAAAAATAAAATTAAAAAAAAAACAAAGTGAATAAATTGTAAGAAATAATTAATAAAAAAATTAAATAATACAGAGCTAATGGATACAGAGAATCAACTACACAGAAAAATATGAAGGAAATAAACTTCATAGTGTGATACTTTTGATACTTACTATTAACTTTTTCAAATATTGCTTTTTCTAATATGAGGAGGAGTAGCTAACACTGAAGAATTTTTGAAAAGTCATTTGGAAATGTGCTTACTACTGTATAAGGACAAAGTTGCTCTAATTCTACTGAAGGAGAAAAGTAATCAACATTCTTACCTACTTTGGGATCCTGCAACCTACAATAATGACCAGTTTGCTAAGATAATGACCAACCTACAATAATGACCAGTTTGCCCAAGATAAGTAACACACCTTGTCCTCCTAAGACTCAGATATCACCACAGAAAAGAGATTAGAAAGACTCTAAGAGGCTTAAGAGATAGACGATAAACATACAAAAACAAAAAAATTACAGTGGCCTGAATTATTGATGAATTCTTGTCCCTGGTGCCAAAGTTATGGAAATAAAAATAAAACTCTGTCCTGTATATTATAAAGCTAAATTTAGCTTGCTCTCCATGTTTAGATAGAAAAGGATCAACATGCCAAATGCCCCTTCTATTTTGATATAATTTTATGCTATTTCTTTTTATCAAAGAAAGCCTTTTAAATGTATATACCAGAACCCAAAATTCTGAAATAAAACATATATTTAACCAAATACGTTCACAAATATTTTTTAATCATTTTTAATCATTAATGCCTTATTAATCAATAAGATAAATTATTTCAGTTAATAAATTTCAGGTTGTATACTTGAGCTATGTCAATTAAACTCAGAAATATTAAATCATTTAGAAAACTTAGGCAAAACATGAAAAAATCTGGAAGGTGTATGAATTGGAATATATTTTTTGTTTGTTTCTTTATCATTTACTACAATTTATTCAATTTGTAGCCCAGCTGTGGTCCCCTCCCTCAGACCAACCCTCACTCTGTCTTCTCCCCCTATGCCCCTCCCTTAGTCCCCTGATAGGGTTGCATTGTCTTCCTCTGTGGCCTGGCAAGACCTGTACCCCCCTAGGGGGAGCCGGCCACTGAGTTCATGCCAGAAAAAGCCTCTGCTCCCCTTAGTAGAGAACCCCACTTGGAGACTGATTATATGGGCTACATCTGAGCAGGCATTTTAGGTCCTCTCCATGCATTGTCCTTGGTTGGGGTATCATTCTCTTCAGGGCCCCCAATGCTCATGTTTGGATTATTATTATTATTATTATTATTATTATATTTTATTTTATTATTTTATTTTATTTTATTTTATTTTATTTTATTTTTTTTTTAAATCTTTTATTTATTTTTTATTAATTACACTTTATTCATTTTGTATCCCCCCATAAGCCCCTCCCTCCTCCCCTGCCAATCCCACCCTCCCTCCCCTTTCTGCATGCATGCCACTCCCCAAGTCCACTGATAGGGGAGGTCCTCCTCTCCTTCTTTCTGATCTTAGTCTATCAGTTCTCATCAAAAGTGGCTGCATTGTCCTCTACTGTGGCCTGGTAAGGCTGCTCCCCCCCAGGGGGAAGTGATCAAAGAGCAGGCCAATCAGATTATGTCAGAGGGAACTTCCCAGGGACTCCTACTCCAACCAAGGACTATTCATGGAGATGACCTGGAACCCCTGCACAGGTGTAGCCCATGGCAGTTCAGTGTCCAAGTGGGTTACATAGTATTTTATTTTATTTTATTTTATTTTATTTTATTTTATTTTATTTTATTTTGGCTCTGTTGGTCTCCATTTGGAGCTTCTGTCCCATCCAGGTCTTTCTATTTCCCCCTTCTTTCATTAAATTCCATGCATTCATTTTTTAATATAGTATAATTATGAGTGGTCATACTAAATCCTTAAGAAGGAGTATTAGTATTTATAAAATATATTCAAATGCCAATAAAATTGCTCTCAAATTCTATGAATCCCTTGATTGATGAGCAAACACATTTTATGCTATTAATCTATAAGAACAGTTTCTGAGTATTTGTATTATATTTTTCCAACAAATATATTCTTATGAAATTTGGAATAATGTGTTGACAACAATAAAATTAAAAATCTCAAGAGTGTAAAAACCTGAAATATCCATAATAAAGTTTATTTGTAATTGTGTAATAAAAATACTTAAAGTTTCTCAGTTTCAGAAACTAACAAGTCCCAATTGTCATTTCTTTGAGCATATAGATGAAAAGAAACTCACTTCCTTGAAAGAAACTTGCTTCACTGATTGAAAGGATGTTTTAATGCTGGACCATACCCCCAGGAAAGCAGAATCAAAACTAATCCTAAGATATCCTGGGTAGATTAGATTAATTATTCATGCTAATAAGTTATGATACGATAACAGAACCCACAGTTGGGTTTTGGGAGAAAAGAAATATTTCATTTTTTTTAATTGCTCTTACTTAATACTGGGAACTGTCTTATTTGCATATTTTGAAAACATGCAAAATGTTGCATACAAAATATTTATAAAATACACAAAATGTGGCAGCATGCCAGCATATTAATATTACCACCATTAGAAAAGACTCTTACAATTAACAAAATGCCAAAAGGTAGCACACTGAGATAAATATTTTGGTTTCATAATAGAAAGAAACCAAACAGAGTAAGTAGAAATAGAGTGAGTTTTGGATTTGGTCTGCAATTACAATATAAAATTGTTCCTTTATATTAATTAGTCTTTAAAATGCATGAATTTGTTGACGTGAGGACAGTGAGGTGGATCAATGGGTGAAAGTCCCTCTTCCAGGATTTAAGATTTTAATTCTATCCTTCGGATTCACAATGTAGAATGAGATAACTGAGTATCACAAATTGTCAACTGATTTGCACATACTTGCTGTGGTAGGAATGTGCCAATAACAAACATACTTACATACATACACACACTTTCACATAGATACACACTCATAAACACACTCACTACAGACACAATCACACACAATAGATGTAATAAATTAATAAAATTAACAAGTTGATGTTTTTATTAAAGAGTTGTATGAACAAATAATATGGTTATGATTTTTTTCATTTGGACTTAAGAGATAATTTTTTTCTAATGACAATACTAAGGATAGTTCTGGAATTCGTTCTTTAGTATAACGCATAGGTAGTTTACAGAAGGATTTCAGGTCAAATCCTACTGACATACATGCAATCAGTATACCTTACTGAGTTTAATTATCTGTAGAGAGAGAGTCAGCTTTAGCATGAGAGACAGGGAAACAGAAATACACACACACTCTCTCTCAAGGTAAGAGAGACAAAAAAAAAGTAGGGGTAGAATGACTGAGAGAGAGACAGAGACAGAGAGAGACAGAAAGAGAAAGAGAGAGAGAGAGAAAGACTCATAGACAGAGTATGCATTGCCTTTATACTAATTGTTCGAAGTTTAGGGTTTCTTTTTACTCCAAATATGTCTTTATGTTAAGGAAAGACATAATAAGAATACTCATACAATATGACTAACCCAATTTTAAATAAGTTTAAGTTTTACTGACAGTGTGTAGCTTAAATTAAATATGTACAAAACAGCCAAGTTTCTCTCATAAAAAATGGAAGAAAACATAATTCTGTACACAAACACTATTTATACCTAATTGTTATTAAATTATTAAGAAAAAAACAATTAACTTTGAGGGTGCATTTTGCTATCAATTCTAGCCTCAATCTGGTTTTCTTATTTCCTTAACCTTTAGAATAAATGGCTCCTCATGATGCACCAAAAAATCTTTAATTAAACAAAAGACAATTCCTGAAAGGTACAAAGAATTCCTCACTGTCAAAGTACTCTCTCCTTACCTGTATCTAAATTCCTGTTACTCAAATACACAAACAACATATTTGGACAATTTGTACAATAAAATATACCAGTAGGTAAATGGCAAATGGCACATTTACCTACATATTCCAAATGAGATCTATAGCTTAATTGGAGTAAATCACAGATGGGGTTATTGTTTACTAGATGATAATAAATTACGGATTAGTTAACATTCCCCCAAATAACACTTGTCTTCACACAAAATTGTCACTTTGCAATCAAAATTTAGTATCTTCAGATGCCTAGTAGAGACATTGTTATTACCAATGATTTTTTAAAGGTTCATTGGCAATGGAAGGTTTTGTGAAAAAATCCCATATTTTGAAAGAATGTTTGTGCATGTGTGAATGATGCTGGAAGGTAGGAAGTTAGAGAGAGACTCATAAGATGTAGAAAAGAGGCTTTAATGGAAGGCTTTAATCAAATAATTGAAATTCCAAGGTTTTATGTTTTATGAAGGTTTTATTTTAATTTACAGAACATAAATCTATTGATAATATCCAAGTACCTCTCTTAAAATTATAAGACAATTTTTTTCTATAAGGAAATCAGTCCATGGAGTAGCTTTACAGCACTTGTTATTGAGCATAGCCCAGAAAGCAAACAGCCTGATATACCATATAACAAGGCTATCAGAAAAAGAAAATTCAAATTATCCCTCAGGATCAATTTTTTTCTGGTTTTAAATAAGTATTATTTAATAAACATTATCTTACTAACTCGTCCTTAATTTAAATAATGTATTTTCATTCCTCTTTATCTTTTACTTACTAATTTATAGTCTCTTTAACTATTTTGTAACTACTTGATAATCTCCATTATTATTACACTTCCCCATAGATCCAGTGTACTTCAAAGCTAACTGTGTATAATGGACTATGTCCACAAACAGATTCTGATAGCTCAAGCCCAGGTCGGTGCTTGCCCACCAGAACACACTTACTTAAGACTCTGTAAAACTCCATGAAATCAATCAATAATTCTACTATAGTAGACTTCAGCTCTCACTCTTTGTTAGATAATCATAGAACATTTTGTTCTTATATTAGAGGATCAGGTGCTATTAGAGGTTTTCTAAAGACAAGCAAGAAGATACAATTAAGAATCGGCTATACCTCTCATGGGCATATACCCAAAAGATGCCCTACCACCATTCAATAAGGACACTTGCTCAACTATGTTTATAGCAGCTTTACGTCTAATAGCCAGAATCTGGAAACAACCTAGATGTCCCTCAACTGAAGAATGGATACAGAAACTGTGGTACATCTACACAATGGACTACTACTCAGCTTTAAAAACAAGGAAATCATAAAATTTGCAAGCATATTGATGGAACTAGAAGAGATCATCCTTAGTGAGATACCCAGAAACAGAAAGGCAGGCATGGCATATACTCACTTTTAAGTGGATATTAGCCATTTAATGTAGGATAGCCATCTACACACCTAAAGAAGCTAAACAACAAGTAGGACAATAGGGAAGATGCGTAAATGTCATTCAGATTGGCAAACAAGATAGACACCAGAAGCAGTGGAATACAGGCAACCAGAGGGAAGCCCATGAGAGAGGATCCTCTGAAATGATTTACCCAACAGGAATCTAAGCAGATGCTGAGACTCACAGCCAAACTTTGGGCAGAGGCCAGGAATCTTATGCAGAAAGAAAGGGGTGGGAAAGATTGACACACAGAGAACAGGACCCCCACAAGAAGAACAATAAAACTAAAAGATCTGAGCCCAGTGCGTCCTGCAGAGACTGATGCACCAATGGAGAATCATGCACGGAGAGGACCTAGACCCCTTGCTCAGATGTGGCCAATTGGCAGTTCAGTCTCCATGTGGATCTCTGAGTGAGGGGAGCAGAGACTGCCTCTATCATGCACTCAGTTGACTGTTCTTTGATTATTCACTCTTGATGATGAAGCCTTGGCAGGCCATGGAGGAAGAGGATCCAGGCAGTCCTAATGGGACTTAACAAGCTATGAGCAGAAGGCAGTAGTGGAGAACTCCCCCTTTCAGTGGACTAGGGGAAAGGGACGAAGGGAAGGGAGGGAGATGGGACAGGAGGTAGGTAGTTCAGGAAAGGGGCTTCAATTGGGATATATAATGAATAAATTGTGAAGAAAAATTAAAATAAAAATAATCTTATCAATTTAATAAAGCCTGGAAATTATTTATTTTTACTAAATTGTTAAATACAATTTGAACTTGTTCATAATCATGTTGAAAGACACTCAACCAAAGACCATCTATGGATATAACCTAGAACTTCTGCTCGGATGTGGCCTGTGGTAGCTCAGTAACCAAGTAGTTTTCCAAAGTAAGGGGAACACGGACTATTTCTAACAGGATCTCAAGGGCAGGCTGTTTGACACCCCCCCCCCAGGGGAGGAGCAGTCTGTTAGGCCACAGAGGAGGACTTTGCAGCCAGCCCTGAAGATACCTGATAAAACAGGGTCAGATGAAAGGGGAGGAGGTCCTCCCCTATCAGGGGACTTGGAAAGGGGCAGGGAGGAGACCAGGGAGGGAGTGTGGGGTTGGGGAGGGAATGAGGGAGCGGGATACAGCTGGGACACAGAGTTAACAAAATGTAACTAAAAAGAAAAATAAAATAAATAAATAAATAAAATAAAAAAAGAAAAATAGTTATGTAATGATATTTAAATGATTAATATTGCAGCAAGTTCTTATTTCAGAAATGCATTTTCATGAAAGTTTGTAGGACAAAGGACTAAAACCTACATCTTCCTCCTGCCAGATGTTTATGTTCTTAGCCTTAATTTGATGACCTACAGAGACCTTAGGCCTCTCACTGTGCTGTACCTAATAAGAACAAGATGAGGTTTCAGGCTATAGCAGTAGGTAGCTGCAGCAGTTAGAGAATTGTACCTGAACCCAGTTTCGGGTAATGTGTCTAGGTATCTGTTTGTTCTTCATTCCTTAGTCACTCCTAATCAGGGCTCAGGGCCCCAAGCCATGTTATAGGCACCCAAGGTTTGCACTGATGACAATGGGCCAGGTACTCCTATAAGAATCATCAGGCAGCATCATCTTCCACAGATATGCCCAGAAGCCTAGATGATAGAAGCACTTCTAAGGTTCCCTCTTCCCAAGTGACTCTGGGTTATGTCAGGTGACTGCAACTAGCCAGAACAGTGATAATGTCTTAATTTGTTTGTAATTTTATACTGAGATTTTCAAATTTTTAAATTAATTTATTTTGTATTAATTATTCATTTTGTATCCCAGCTGTAGCCTCCTCCCTATGCCTTCCCAATCCTATCCTTCCTCTCTCTTCTTCTCCCATGCCCATCCCCTAGTCCACTGATAGGGGTGGTCTTCCTCCCCTTCTCTCTGACCTTAGCCTATCAGGCCTCATCAGGTTTGTTAGCTGGATAATAAGGAGAAGGGTGCCCATGTCATTTTCTTGTTCTACCCAATAGTTGCTTTCTTCACCCACTAGTATTTTGAGCATAGTTTAAGTATTTTTAAATATAAAATTGTAAAATGTAAATGAAAAACGCCCTTATAAGTTAAGTATACAGTTATTTAATGGAGTCAGAAAGAAAATTCCAATTTGTTTGGATTCAATAAACACAGTCATAGGTTCTCACACTCTATATTGAAACGAAAATTTCCAAGACTTAACAGTAAGTTCTACTTTTTTAAAACATTCACTGAGTTATTGCTGTTTATAATTTTAATATATAAACTTATCTAAACCAGGTTCTACAGTTTCTGATTAAAATCATGATAAATTATTATTGAAAATTAATAAGGTGATATAATAGGTTTTCTATAAATTGGTTAATAATCCATAAAAATTTGCTAAGAACTTCCATAGGCTATTTAAGCTAAGCAAGAAGATGAGAAAAAAAGTATGCTTATGAAAACAACTGACTTTGTGAGTTTATAATTAATTTATCACTCCTTCAGTTATTAAGGCTGAAATAAATTATTTTTGTACACATACCAATTACTTATACAGCAGCACTTACTCTCTTTAACTTGAAAACTTTGTAGAAATTCTGCATAATAAATCACTGTTGTATCTAACTTCATCAATATTAGATTGAATAAATTTACATTTTACTTAGGAACTGACCTTAATTAGAGATTTTGGTCATTCTGTTAAAGATATTTGAAGACGCCTTTATTTCTATTTACACAAATTTTCTGGAACCAGATAATTTATATTTCTGACAATAAGTTTGTTGTTTTTTGAACATAGGTAAAATGTTGGTAAAACTGGAGAAACTAACATTTAGCTTTTTAAAATAAACTGTTTATATAATTTTTTAAAGTATATGTGACACAGAGTATTCAGTGCCACGCCAGCCACTGCAATGAAAAAAGTGTCATGCAAGTCAGAAATCAATGATTTGATAAAATGTAAATAATTTGTTTACAATGATAATTTGACTTGATGTAACTGCATGCTTAAATAATACACTGGTGTGAATTTTTCTTTTCTTTAAGTATATTTCCTGCCTGCTGCTACTTCATAGACAGTCATGAAGGAAGATGTGTGTGCTTATAAGACTATCAGTATAAAACATCGTTCTCAACTCAATTAGTCTTTGAATGTAAGTTTGCTCTTTACTTAACCCACAGAATCTTAGAGCAGTGAATAAGTAAATAACACTTAGACATGTTTCCTGATGGCTTACTCTGCTATATCAGCTGTCCTTCATTTTCTGTTTAACCTGGTTCCTTGTAACAAAAGTACTCAAGAACTGAAAGACATCAACACTTCTACACACTTTTGAAACAAGAACCATTACTTATTTGAGGAATTTCCCCAGTACTAGTTATAGTTGGGGTGTTGGAGCACAAACATATGCAGCAGATACACAGACAGGGAGGCAGATATACATACAGACAGATATTATAGGTGGATGGATAGATAGATAGAAAAACACACAGAAAGGGAGATAAATGATTGAGATAGGTAGATGATATAGATAAATGGTAGATAGATAGATAGATAGATAGATAGATAGATAGATAGATAGATAGATAGATGATAGATAGATAGATAGATAGATAGATAGATAGATAGATAGATAGATAGATAGTAGTGGAATATAGGGGTGATAGATGATAGATACATATGTACATAATAAATATAACATGAAGAGGGATGTGTATGCAAGTAATTGATTAGTGATGTTTTTAGTGCTTTGGCCACATTGCTTCAACTATGGAAACACAGTGTACTAAGAGAATTAGAATAGAGTAGTCAAAGAAAAATTATAATCATACTTCATGGATATATTTATTAAGTGAACTGGGTAAATAGACAATCACTCACATTTATTTCTTAATGGTTTTCAGGGGATAAGGGTGCATATGTTGATCACAAGCCAATAGTATTATTAGACTTTTGAACTGAGTAATGAGAAGTAAAGTACAAGACTGATAAGGTATGTTCGATTTGAATCAAACTACTGTTGTAATGTGACAAACTATTTTAGAATATTTCAAATTAATTTACAGAGTTATAAGAAAGATGAAAAAATGAATAAATTCAACACATTCTAAGGAAATTTAGGTGATTTGGCTACTTTACATTTATAACTGCATGAATAAAGTGAATTAAAGTATGAAAGCAAAAGATAATAAAAAGAAGTAGTAAATAGTCTAAAATGGTCAGAGAAAAGTTAAAAAGGAGAAAATAGTTAAAATATGGACTACAATATCAGAAAGCTTCATGGCTTATTTCTTAGTGTAGTATTTGAACTAGGTTATTCTAAGGTGTAACATAACTTCCAGGAAAATTAATGACAAAAGGCCACATGCTCCTTGTATATCTTTAAGTTCCTCCAACTTAATCTCCCATGAATAAAAGCTTTAATACAATGTATTATAGACAGTTTAGATCAAAGTGCCACAATTGCATTGCTTATACCCCCTGATGGGGGAGCATCCTTATCAGGCCACAGAGGAAAGCAATGCAGCTAGCTCTAATGAGAGAGGATCTCCCATATCAGTGGACTTGGGGAGGGTCATGGGAGGAGATGATGAAAATAAGGTGGGATTGGGAGGGAATGAGGGAGGGTGATACAGCAGGGATATAAAGTGAATAAACTGTAATTCATAAAAATATAAATAAATTTTAAAAAGAAAGTGTATCTTACTGTAACCATTAGGGGAAAAAGTTAATTTAGTCTAAAATAACATGCAAATTAGGAATTCCATATCTAATGATGTATTGAATTTTTAAGACAATATCAGAAAATGGTAATGTTCAAACTGTACAGTTTGGAAGAGAATTCATAAATTAATTAAATACCCTTTCTCACTCCAATACAAAAGTATGCACAATGTAAAGGAATATTTCAAGTTTTTCTTCATTTTATAGTGGTAATGCATTTTCTTTTACTGTATTTATCCTTAAGGTGTTTGTTATTTGACCTTTGTAGAAACTAATTCCAAATTAACTCACAAGAAAACTGGAAGAAGAATACAGTGGTACATATTTGTGAGCTGCAAGTGATGTATCTAAACAATGCCATCTGCTTCCGCCTAGCCATGAGATTACTAAGAATACTCTAAGCCCATTAAACCCAAATTAGATCTACTTTGCTTACCTACCTTATGGACTAGCACTGCTAAGCTTGTGAGACACTACATAATGCAGGTATTTTAGGGAATATCATTAAATATTAACTCTACATAGAGGAACCTACATGCACAGCCTTTAAATCCAAGAATTAGATGTAACTTCTGGAACTCCTAATTATCATCCCTTTATAAATGAACTTGACTGAACCCTTTCCTCAATCATGTTACAACATTCATGAAAGAAAAATAAAATAAGAGATAAAATGCTGAGCATTTTAGAAGGTCTGTGGCCCCTGAGCAGCAGAATTCTAAAGGGAAGATGTTACTTATTCTTAAGTAATATGGACTCTAGCTTTAACTTTGCTATTTAATAGCACTGTGAAGAATTTAGACAAACATTTATATTAAAATTATTCAATGAAAATTATTATTCAATGAAAATAAGTGATTTGCATCAGAAGTTCCTTTAGTAGTGGAATATCGCATGCCTGTTTATGCCACTGGAATCAACAACTACTTATAATACTTTATATTTAGAAATGAGATTTGAGTAAGTGGGAAAAATTTTGTCCATCCAGTTGTATCTAATTAAATATGAACTTAAATACTCATATTGACAATCTCTTAAATAGTACAAGTGTCAATAGATAATTTCTGACTGCATTTTGAAGAACTTTAAAAGACCAGTAATAGTTAGGATACTGAAGTAGTTGTAAGTTTTTGAAATATATTTCACATCAATGAACACATTAGGAGAAAGCAAAGCTCTGTATCAACCTTAAAGTTTATATAGAGCCCAGAAAGATTCCTAGTCCATGAGGAAATGAATCTAAACTAGCTGCAAAGATTAATTTGAAAACAAAACCACAGTATGTCAAAGCTAAGGTCTTCTTTATTAAAAAAAAAAAAAAAAAAAAGATGACAATGCAGCCACTTCTGATGAGAACTGATAGACTAAGATCAGAAAGAAGGAGAGAAGGACTTCCCCAATCAGTGGACATGGGGAGGGGCATGCATGCAGAAAGGAGGGGGGAGGGTGGGACCGGGAGGGGAGGAGGGAGAGGCTTATGGGGGGATACAAAATGAATAAAGTGTAATTAATAACAGTTAAATAAAAAAGATGATGTTTGGCTTAATTTAACACAATAATTATATGTAAATAATTACATTCATATAAAATTCATAGCTATGTCATCATACTTTTAAAGCTAGGCTTGCTTAAAAATCTGTCTTCTCCCCTAGCTATGTTCCTATTAAAAAAAAAAAAAAAAACATGAGTAGCCAAACATCTCACATGATTCTTTCATTCATTCATGGAGAAAGTTTGGACTATAGAAACTTGCAGAAATATTTTAAGCATCTCTTACATACTCATAATATCTTGTATTAAAATATCTAGTAGTTTAGGATCATCCTATGAGAATAAAAATTCTAATGAAATGAACTTAGTTTTAAATTTTCAATTATATGTCAGTTATCCCAACTCATGTTACCAGTCAAAAGATATTTAATAAATACGGCTGTCTTTCTGTGATATAATATGCACTGGATATAGATTTATTATAATGAATATCACTATTGTCACACTTTTAAAAGTATAAAATGTTAATAATTCATATCAGTTATAACTCATCATGGACCTACTAAAGTCAACTTTATAAATAATGTTCTCTAAATCTTCCTATGACTTGCATAATGAAACCATGATATTCTTGGCAGATACTATCTAGTAACAAGCAATGCATACGTATACTACGTAACCATTTGCATAATGAAATTAGTTTTTTTACTTCTGGAACCAGGTGTTTTCTCTACACTAGAGGAAAAACGTTACGAGAATATCTGACAACAGTATGATATCAGCATCTAAAAATAACAACAGATTTGAGAATAACACAACTAATGAACAATATTATAACTAATACAACTCAGCTTTGTTTGTATTGAATGTGCCAGTAACAGTGTAATTTTGTCATAGTATATGATGATGTTTCATGTTATAAAAGTAAGAGAAAAATAAAGAAAATGTAATATATCAGCAATTTTTAAAGGTAATTCTGTAAATATAATTAAAACAAAATTAAGATAATTGAGGGGAATGAAAATTGCTGCACACTTTCTACCATACTATAAAGACCACATTAAAATCAAAACACAGAAGTCCCACAGAAATCTTCAAAGCAGGAAGTGTTTTCTAATGTTCATTTTTTAAAATCCTTTCTAGTGAACCCTTTGCCAACTCCTGTCTATCTATCCTCTTGGACATAGAGCTTTAAAATGTAATACGGCTTTTCTTTAGCCTCCTTTCTTTTATACTCAAGTCACAAAATGTTACATCTATCAATCACTCTATATACCACTGAAGATTTCCCTAAACAAAGACTCACACATAGTCCTCACCTATCAGTGGACTAGGGAAGGGGCATAGGAGAAGAAAGGGAGGAAGGGTGAGACTGGGAGGAGACAAAGGAGGGGGCTACAGAGGGGATGCAAAGTGAATAAATAAATAAATATATATATTTTATATTAAAATGTACATGTATATTTTAAAACGCATATTTTAAAACAATTCTTTTTTTTAATTAAATTTTTTTGAATTTTATTTTTTTCTTATCAGTTACATTTTATTAACTCTGTATCCCAGCCATGTCCTGATCCTTCATTCCCTCCCAGTCCCTCCCTCCCTCCCTCATCTCCACCATGCCCCTTTCCAAGTCCACTGATGGGGGGGGGGGGACCTCCTCCCCATTCATCTGATCCTGTTTTATCAGGTATCTTCAGGACTGGCTGCAAAGCTCTCCTCTGTGGCCTAACAGGACTGCTCCTCCCTTGGGGGGTGGGGAGGCCAAAGAGCCAGTCATTGAGTTCCTGTTAGAAATAGTCCTTGTTCCCCTCACTACGAGAAACCAATTGGTTACTGAGCTAAAACAATTCTTAAGGCCTCTTTTGTCTTTAAGTTCCTTCCCTATACATGTTTAATACACTAATGGTGATTCAATATCACTCCCTTATATACAAAACTTTGTATAAGTATGATCAAGAATACTAGCTCAAACTGATAATTTTATATTTTCTTTTAATATTTCTGTCGCCTTGTTTTGAAGTACACTTTTAAGGAGCTTAAAAATGGGAAAGTGCTTTAAAAAACATAAGTCATTCCAGTCAATCTAGCGCAATATTTCTTTTTGTCACTTTAATCTCTGTGTCAAAGGTACAAAATATTGTTCCACAGTAGATCTACTACCAACACAAGGCCAGTTTTCTTGGCAGCATGATCTAGCAGCTCACCACTATCTACATTTTTTGCTGTTGTTGCTGAGTTTTTGTTGTGTTTTTTTGTTTTGTTTTTGTTTCGAACAGGGTTTCTCTTTGTAGCCTTGGATGTTCTGGACTGTCTTTGTAGACCATGCTGGCCTTGAAATCACGGAGACCCACCTGCCTCTCCCTCCCCAGATCTTGCCCCTGCTCTTAATGTCTGAGCCATCTCTCTACATTCTTGAATGTGTTTTCTTTCTTCCAAAATTCCTTGTTATTTCCACTAGGAATTTAACAAGATAACTTCTCCATGTTTTAGGTAAAGCTCTTCTTAAAAATTCATGACATTTTTTTAAATTCCTGTTAGTAATTACTTTGGTCACTTTGAGTTATCTAAATAGATCTATTTCTTCAGAAAACAGTCACGTTACTTTGGGAGTCATCTTTTTGTAGCTACTACTTTCTGTAGAATTTGTTATATTGATGTTTTAAGATAAAGAGAAATAAATGATATTAAAATATCTTGACCAATAAATATTATAATGTATATAAAATTTTCAAATATAAAGGGGAACAGGAACTATTTCTGATATGAACTCTGTGACTGGCTCCTTTACCTTTCCCCCATCCCAGGAACAGCCTTGCTAGGCCACAGAGGAGGACATTGCAGCCAGTCCTGAAGATACTTGATAAGCTAGGGTCAGATGGAACTTGACCCATCAGTTGACTTGGAAAGGGACAGGAAAGAGATGAGAGAGGGAGGGTGGGATTGGGAGAGAATGAGGAAGGGGACTACAGCTAGGGTACAAAGTAAATAACCCGTGATTAATATTAAAAAATAAAAATTAATATAAAAATGTTATTATCGCCAATAAAAACTGAAGAACTGCATCAAATAAAATGTATATGACCTTTACTTTATTGACATAAACTCTCTCCTTTGGATATTATGGATTTTTAAATTTCACTCTAAGAGTTACTACAATAAAGCTTTTGAATATGTGATCTTTGATACATTCTGTATCATAAAATAAGTCTAATAAGCATTTATTGATTAAAACAGATTTTCAGTCATTGCCAGACACTGAGTCATGTAATTACACTTGTGTGTTTCTTCAATAACTATCCTTAACTGGCAGAATAAATTATCAAAATATTTTATTTGTTGTTGTATAGGTACTATTAGAGGCACGTGTTAAAAAAAAAAAAAACTTTGTTCAATGGAAGTATAATGGATGCTTCCTCCAAATAAACACAAATATGGTTTTTTTTGTTTTGTTTTTTTTTTGTGGAAAGTAGAAAACATATGGTAACTTCCCTTGTCTCCAAATGATGGTAAGTGGTTCATAATTACTCAAGGCCAGGAAGACATTATGAATGGATACCACCTAGCATTTCTCAATGGGCCTTATTCTCCTGAAGAACTTACTCATCAAAAGGACATCTTTTTTCTTCTTCCTTTCTCCCATTTACTTGAAAATGAGGCCTGAAGACATAATCAAGCAGAACAACAGGTGTTCCCTTGTCTCAAGTGGAATATTTGCATTTCCAAGTGCCTCTGACTTCTAGGGGACATGTCTTCAAGGGGTTTAAACACTGTCCCAGAAAAATCACTTTGGAATTTGCTTCACAGTATGTTTCAGTAGAATTGTCTCTTTATTACCATAAAGATTTGTCAAGTGACTGTTCCCAGCTGAGATTTCCGGGAGAGGCAGGGCCATCCATCTTACACAGCTTTGTGGTTGCACCAGGGAGCCTCTTAGCCCAAATGCATCAACTTTAAGTAAATAATCAAATGAACTCAGCTTCTCACAGAAATGATATTGAAAACGAAAAATTAAGGCAATTTAACAGAACACTGTTACTATAAATTGGTTTGTTTTATATAAAAGAATGAATATTCTGATAGTATCAAAAGGGCTCTAAACTTTAAACAAGAAACATTTTTGGTTTCTCTTTTTGTTTGTTAGTTGGTTGGTCCTCTGCCTTTTAGACAGCCTCACTCTGATGCCTAATCTGGACTTGAACTTTTAATTCTCCTGAATAAAAAGACTGAATACTGGTACTGCCATGGTGGCATGGACAACAAAACAAACAAACAAAAAACCCCATATATTTACAGGGCAGGGGTTATTTTCATTCATGTAAAGAAATGACACCATTATAACGTTTCAACACTACAAATAAAGATAGTAATATAAAATCCATGATTTCCTTTTTTTTTTAATTGCTGAGTAGTATTCCATTGTGTAAAAGTACCACAACTTCTATACCCATTCCTCCGTTGATGGACATCTGGGTTGTTTCCAGGTTCTGGCTATTACGAATAAGGCTGCTACAAACATGATTGAGCAAATGTCCTTATTGTGTACATGAACATCTTTGGATATATGCTTAGGAGTGATATAGCTGGATCTTGAGGTAACACTATTCCTAATTGTCTGAGAAAGCGCCAGATTGTTTTCCATAGTGTTTGTACCAGTTGACATTCCCACCAGCAGTGGAGGAGGGTTCTCCTTTCTCCACAGCCTTTCCAGCATGTGTTATCTCTTGAGTTTTTGATCTTAGCCATTCTGATGGGTGTAAGGTGAAATCTCAGGGTCGTTTTGATTTGCATCTGTGGGATCTAGAAAAAAATCATCCTGAGTGAGGTATCCCAGAAGCAGAAAGACACACATGGTATATACTCACTTATATAGACCTATAAGATTGGATAAACATACTAAAATATGTACACCTAAAGAATATAAACAAGAAAGTGGTCCAAGGGTAAGATGATCAATCCCCATCTAGAAGGACAAAAGGTATGGACATTGGAAATAGGAGAAAACAAGTAACAGGACAGTAGCCTACCACAGAAGGCACCTGAAAGACTCTACCTAGCAGTGTATCAAAGCAGATGTTGCAACCCATAAGCAAACCTTCGGCAGAGTGTAGAAAATCATATGAAGGAAGGAGGAATTAGTATATCCTAGAGGGGACAGGGAGCCCCACAAGGTCCAAATATATCTGAGCACAGGGGGCTTCTATGAGACTGTTTATCCAACCAAGGACCATGCATGGATATAACCTACAACCCCTGCTCAGACATAGCCCATGGCAGCTCAGTATCCAAGTGGGTTTCCTAGTAAAGGGGACAGGAATAGTTTCTGACATGAACTCGTGAGCTTCCTCTCCCCCGGGGAAGAACAGCCTTGTAGGCCACAGAAAAGGACATTGCAACCATCCTGAAGATACTTGATAAGCTAGGACCAGATGGAAGGAGAGGAGGATGCCCACTCTCAGTGGACTCAGAAGGGGGCAGGGAGGAGATGAGGGAGGGAGGGGAGGATTGGGAGGGAAAGGGAGAGGGCTACAGCAGGGATACAAGTGAATGTATAAAATTATTTAAAAATTAAAAAAAAAAACAAAATTAAAAAAGAAAACACAAATTTAAAAAAGTAATATAAAATCTACACTTTTGTATTATTATGCATTTTCAAGCAATACATTTCAGTGTGTAGCTTCAAGAGAATATGCTTTATACTTTCATGGGCATATAACATTAAGGAAATTCAGATCTAAATAGGTTAATAAGTAATCTTTGAAAATGGTAATTAATAGAAGAAAAGACAAAATTATCTAAATTAAAATATCAGCATTTACAAAAAAAAAAAAAAAGGATTGGATCATTTTTAGGGAAGAGAGATGCAACCAAGAGAAACTCCTGATCACAGACACAAAGATGAAATGAAAAATGATGTAAGAAGGAAAGAAAACAAATTTGAAATGAGATAGCAGATTTTGAACCATGAAATGCTATCTAAAATGTTTATAAGAAGAAGCCAAATTAAACATTATGTCAGAATATAAACATAATTTTCTTAACACTAAAGGATATAACCACTAACTTCACATACAGAAAGAAAATAAGGAAAGTTATTATCTATTATTTCTTAATGTTTAAAATTATATTTTAGTAATTATTTGAAGATGTTTAACTAAAATTTTCTCCTCAACCAATTACTAAAATTGTGCTAAAGAAATTAATTCTTTACTTAATTCCATAAGAAGATATATAGTGATAAAAGTTTCCTAATCACTATTAGCACTCTACAAACATACTTTTGGAAGAAAATAATTCATTAGTGACATTATGTTTGTCAGTTTTAATCAAATACAATGCCATGCTATAATCTGACAAATATAATTCAGACAAATTTATTTTTTTAAAGGCACCCTGAGACCTACTGTGACATTCCAGGATATAGAACCTACTCTCTTTTACACTAATCTATAATTGATGACTTATGACATTACCATTTTCAAGCCATTAGTTACACAATAACAATGTTAATTGAGTTTTAATTAAGTTAGCCATATTCAGACTTAGGAGTAATTTGGCTTTCTTTCCCAGGCTGATGACATTTATTGAGCTTCTTTTCGTTTATATCTATTTTAAGGCATGCTTTCTTATTTTCAAAAATGTATTTGTGACCTCAGATCTGCCATAATTTGCCTAAGAGAAACATTGTGAAATCTGATATCTTTAGCCCTGTAGTACTAAAATATGTTTATATTATAATATTCATGAGAAAATAATGCCTCGGGAAAGGTCATACATTTTGTGATGTAAATTATTTTGTTGTTTACTTTTAATTTTTTTTTAAACTCATATGATATAAAGACTTCTATTATTTGTGTGTATGTGTGTAAGGCAGATGTCAGCCTTGGGTGTCTTAGGCAACATCCGCATTTCTTTTTAAGACACAGGGTCTCTCAGTGAAGCTCTCCCAGTATTCCAGGTTGGCGAGCTGGCCCGCCACAGGGATAACGTGTCCCACCTCACAGCACCCACCACCACACCCAGCTTTTTACATGGATTTCCAATTCCAAACTCAGTTAATCATGTTTGTATCCTTTCTTATCTGAACTGCCTTCCCACCTCCACAGATTCTTTACTGGTGATTATGAAGATCAGTACACCTCTGGTAACAGAAACTTGAAATTTAATCTACATGTTTGGAATAAAATAAAAACCGCTATGAAATAACACGTTTATGGGTTATGCAGCCAAGGTTTGTCAGTGGATTGGATTGGTTCTTGTGGGGAAAAAAATCACATAAATGAAGTTCAAAGGGTTTTTGTCACATTGGTTCAAGATACGATGTCTCTTGTTCTTTCCACCACTCTATTTCATTTCTGCTCAAACATGCCATAATATCCAGCTACACTCAGAGTCACCATCCCTCTTGTCTAATGGGATACCTGTGTCTTCCACGTTACTCTTCCTTCAGTTCAGGGGTTGTGGCTTCCATTGTGCTCACAACTGATCACTGGCTTGCAGCACCCACATGGCTATTTTCTGTGATCACCATCAGCTGAACAAGGCCACTACCTAAGTTATCGTGGTATGAAAGAGAAGATTTTGATTAAGATCAAGTTATAGCATGGAGTTAGAGAGACAGCTGGGTGGTTAAGAGTGCTTGTTAATCATCCATCAGATCTGAATGCTGGTAAGTTCACTAGACTGTCATTCCAGTTCCTGGGAACTAAACACTCTTTTCTGGCTTCCACCAGCATCCAGACACATGGCACGTACACACACACACACACACACACACACACACACACACACACACCCCACTCTTTCTCGTACATTCAGCCACAAAGTAAAAATGACATACTTCAGAAAGAAATCAGGCACTGTCCATAACAAGCAGAAGTTCATTACCATATGAAGAAAATTAATCATCTAGACCTTTGTAATATAGATTAATATTGTTTAAAATGATACATTAAAGACATGAGGTACTATTACACTACAGCTTTACAAACAAGAAAAAATACAGAAAATAAAAGACCATTATAGAAAACCACAACCAAAAATATTACAAAGTTGTAGAATTCAGATCCACTGCATATATCTACAAAATAATGCCATACATAAGCCTCAGAGAACATTGCAGAAGAGAGGGAAAGACTATAAAATCCAGAAGATCAGTGAGTTTGCTGGAGACTCCACCCAGCAGGTGATTGAAGCAGATGAAGAGACTCACAGCCAAACTTTGGACAGAGCACAGGAAGTCTTATGAAAGAAAGGAGAGATAAAAAGACCCTAAGGAGACAGAAGCCCTATAAGGGGATCAACAGAGCCAAAATATCTGGGTACAGGGAAGTCGGGTGCTGCAGAGACTGATGCATCAACTAAGGACAATGCATGGAGAGGACCTAGACCCTCTGCTCAGATATAGCCTATGGGTGGCTCAGTTTCCAGTCTCCATAGGACTCCCTAGTAAGGGGAGCAGGGGCAGTCTCTGGCATGAACTGGGTTGCTTGCTCTTTGATCACCTCCCCCCTGAATGGTGGCCATACTGGGCTACAAAGAAAGAGGAACCTGCAGTCCTGGTGAGTCCTGATAGGCTAGGGTCAGATAATAGAGGAGGAGGTATTCCCCTGTCAGAGGACTAAGGGGAGAGGGATAGGGGAGAAAAAGGGAGGGAGGGTGGGACCAGGAAGAGATAAGGGAGGGGGCTACAAACCGGATACAAAGGGAATAAATTGTATATAATAATAACAATAACAAACAAATTGTTTCCTAGGACTGTCAGAAGCTACACCCATATAGAGGCTCACTAACCTGACTGCCTAAATATACCCTGAAAAAGGACACCAACAATAGATATGCTAGAGTGGTAAAGTGGTTAGGAGAAATCTCACAATGCTCCAACAATACATAAAGATCTCCAAAGTCATAACTGTTGACAGTGAGAGAAATGATCTCTCACAGGGAACCATACCTAATATCCCATACCTAATGGTCAACCCTGAAACAACAACATACAAGTAACATTATACAGACAGAGCAGGTTATATTCAGAAATGTATATGAATATATATGCGAGAAACATGTATGTATATTCATATTCATATTCAACTTTGAAACATATATTCAAAATTGAGAGAATCCCTCTTCTCCCCTCTGCCCCTTTCCAAGTCCACTAATAGGGGAGGTCCTCCTCCCATTCTATCTGACCCTAGCCTATCAGGTCTCATCAAGGCAAGGAGACACATACACTGTATTCATATTTATTCTCCTAGGTCATTCTTGCTTCATAAATAATAGATATGCATTAAAAACATTAATGAACCTTCTACCTTTAATGTCCTAAAAGAATCCAGACCTTCGAACAAAATTATCAGGGCAACAGTGATAATTCTAATTAGCAATTCATCTTCTGCTCTCAAGGGTCATTTTTAAATTTTGCTTATTAACTGAAAGCATTTTCCTTCTCAGACTGACTGTCATTTACCAGAAAAGGTAGATGAGACCTTGTAGGGTACAAGAAAGTAGGACATCATAAAAATGTTTAAAAAAAAACATTCAAGTAGTTAAAGATGGAGTGGAAATCTATCAGAAGTAAATTGGCTATTAATTCATCATTGGCTGTTCTCCCACTTGAAATTTAAAGCATTCAAGGTAGATAAAAATTAAATAGCATTGAAGACTCACTGAACACTTGCAGAATGTTTAAACATAGTGAAAGGTTATTATGTAGAATGTTCCATCATGGTCATGTGAATCTCATTTTGTGACTATCTTCCATGTGAATATTTCTTTATAAGATCCAAGATCTAGAACTTCCAATCCATTTCTAACTAAACAAAATGTATGGTGATATAAAACAAGTGGTGTGTCTTTCTACGTCAAGCTGTATATTAACCAGAAATCACTGCAATTCCAGTCCCATAAATCAGAGAACAGAGTCTTGGAAAGGTTAAAGTATTTGTCTGGGATCACACAGTTAATAGGTGGAAGAGCAGGTTTTTAAACACAAATTTATCTCACAGGAGCTCTTTTGCTCCCTGAGCTACTTAGGGCAATTATCGACAGCAAGCACTACAGCTCCACAATGTAAGAGCCAATTCATCACACTGTACCCAGGTTATTTTCAGAAGGAAGAATTCAGGAGCCTTGTCTGGCCTGGCTGATTACTGTTCCTGTAATTTCCTTGTCCGGAATCCATCTTTGAAGACACTTTGCATCCATGACTTAACTTCTCTAATACACTAAGCCAGAGTAGAAGGACCAGACAAACTTAATGTTCAGGGGAACTTAACTTTTCCTGATTCATAACCAACTCTTCCCAGGTTTTACATCTCTTTGTTTGTTTGTTTTTAATCTAGATGGATATCACCTGCACATCCCAAACATCTGACCAATCAGTTAGGTGTTGCAGCTTCCCATGGTCACCAACCACTGTCCTCCTCGTCACACACTAAGTATATAACCGTAACTATGGAAGGACCTGAGAGATTTTAACCCCACAATATACCCCTTATCCACACATATCAAGCTTATTCTTTGCTTTTATTTTATAATAATTTTCTTATTTTATTATTATTATTATTATTATCATTTATTACAATTTTTTCACTTTATATCCCAACTGAAGCCCCTCCCTCATCTCCTCCCAATCCCACCCTCCTTCTTGCTTCTCCTCCCATGACCCTCACCTAGTCCACTGATATGGAAGTTTCTCCTCTCCTTCCATCTGACCCTAGCTAATCAAGTCTCATCAGGACTCTCTGCAATGACTTCCTCTGTGGCCTGGCAAAGCTGCTCTCCCCACTCCGTCATTGAGGTGATCAGAGAGCCTGTCATTGAGTTCACACTAGAGACAGGAGCTTGCTCCTCTTACAGGAGAACCCACTTGGCAACTGAGTCTATGGGCTACATCTGAGCAGGAATTTTAGGTCCTCTCCATGAATGGTCCTTGGTTGGAGTATAAGTTTTGGCAGATCCCCCAGAACTCAGTTGTGTTTTTTTTTTGTTTGTTTGTTTTGTTTTTGTTTTTTTGTTTGTTTGTTTGTTTGTTTTTTGGCTCTGTTGGTCTTCTTTTCGAGCCCCTGTTCTCTCCAGGTTTTTCTATCTCCCCCTTCTTCCATACGATTCCCTGCACTCTGCCCAAAGTTTGGCTATGAGTCTCAACATCTGTTTCTATACCTCGATCAGTAAAGTCTTTCAGAGGCCCTTTGTGGTAGGACAGGCCTCCTGTCCTGTTCCATGTCTTTTCCTGCTTCCAATGTCTATCGTGTTTGTCCTTCTGAATGAGGATTAAGCATGTTCCCTAGGGTCCTCCTTTTTGTTTAATTTCTTGGGGAGTATAGATTTTAGTATCTTTATCCTATATTATATGGCTAATATCCACTTATGAGTGAGTATATACCATGTGTGTCTTTTTGCTTCTGGGTTACCTCACTCAAGATGGTTTTTTTTCTAGTTCCCACCGTTTGCCTATAAATTCCATGTTTTCTTGTTTTTAATCTCAAGCTTAATTATTTAGTAGCTTACTTGGAGCAGAAAACACTCCAACTATTTGGGATTGAACTTCGGTCTCTTCTCATATCCTCACATATTATTTAGCAAACCTGAAAGTCTGAAGGTTTAAAAGAAACATACAGTGAAGTAGTAAATGACCTAACACTTTAAAATGTTAAATCTACTTCATTCCCCGTGTGTTAGAGAACACAGGAAGATGACCTCAAATGAAATAATTTATAGACTATAATTGTGCTACCAAACTAAGTAAGCTAAGTAAGTAAGTAAAATACATGAAGACGTTTGTGACTCCAGTTGCTTTAGTATTGCATTAAACAGCTTTTGTGCTACTATGAAAAAACTCATTAACCAAAAGTACCTTACCGAAAAAGGGGCTTACTTCACGTCACAATTCACAAACCATCAGCAAGATATAAAGCAGAAATTCAATAACAAAGACATACAGGTACAATAACAACAAAAATATTCATTATACCTAGAATTTTCTGTAATATTAGAAATATGTGATTGATATAGATAAATAATAGTTATATGTGGTAACTAGCTTACTCATCATCCTCTATTAACTCTGAAGAGACACAGTGTACCATATGGGGCATTCTAAGAAAGTATCTAAAAATAAAGATCTTTTGAAGTATTTCTTATTCTTTTTTCCTTCCTATTATATCCTTCTGCTTCCAGTGTTGTGCTACCAAAATAATGAGTTGTGCAATTAGCTCCCATACCTCAGCCCAGATGACTATATTTTTTTTATCTAAAAAGGCATATGTCTGTCTTTCAAACTAAACAACATAGAAATCTCTTTGAATTATCTTAACCATGTCTTTCTTTTGATTCACCATCATCACCACCTTTTAAAGCAAAGTATGACTTATAAAATCTTTTATTTTATAAGTCTTTATATCTTTTATTATAAAAGTCTTTACTTTATATGCATATAAGTGTATATGCATATATATAAAGGATCCATGTCCATTTTTACATTGTTTCCCATCATTAATTAATTAATATATTCCCTTCTTTATGAGCCTTTCTCATTGATTTTAGAGCAGCAAGTATTCTTGAAAAGGGAATTGACAATTGTAAAGGACTTGCAGACACATCAAGTTAAGAAATGAGCAAGCCACTGAGTTCATGTCAGAGACAATCCCTGTTCCCCTTACTAGGGGCATTTGTATACTGAGCTGCCATGGGCTACATCTGAGCAGAGGTTCTAGGTTATTTCCAGGAATGGTCCTTGGTTGGAGTAGCAGTCTCAGAAAAGACCCCTGTGCCCAGATATATTGATTCTGTTGCTCTCCTTATGGAGCTCCTGTCCTCTCCAGATCTTACTATCTCCCCCTTCTTTCATAAGATTCCCTGAACTCTGCCCAAAGTTTGTTTATGAGTCTCAGCATCTGCTTTGATACACTGCTGGGGAGCAGCCTTGCCAGACCACAGAGGAGGACAATGCAGTCAGTCCTGATGAGACCTGATAGGCTAGGGTCAGATGGAAGGGAAGGAGAAATACTCCTAGCAGTGGACTTGGAAAGGGACATGGGAGTAGATAAGGGAGGGATTGAGGGAATGGGGCTACAGCTGGGATACAAAGTGAATAAACTGTAAACTACCCAAAGTTTGGTTAAGAATCTAGTATAATAATCAATCACTTTATAAGACCTATTCAGCTACTCAAACTGACTGATTATACAAATATGGATGGCAAACCATGTTCTCAATCATACTACTGTATTGCAAATTGTATTTATTTGAAAATTATATGTATGTTTAAAGAAATTTAAAAATAACCTGATATTTTTCTACAAATCAAAATTACTTAGAACTTAATCTGTTCATAACAAAAAATTTAAATGATCCTATTGTGTTCAGAGTGGCACTCCAATTGCAGTTATTCTTCCTACATAATCACATTAGGATTCACTAAGTTGAGTCAATTAATTCATGGCCACAGTTTTCAAGCAGAAATCCCTTTGAATATTTCTTCCTCTAAAAGTTTCCGCAATCAAAACAGGACTCACATAGTATGGAATCTAATTTTTTAGGTAATGAGACTTAAATACTTTGTGGCTCCATTGTGTGTGTATGTAGTAGCAGTATCTGTATCACTCTCATAATCTCTGTAACTTTTTAACTAGAAAAGAAATTACACAGGTATTTTAGATATTGAGGATAAAGAAATCACAATATTGCTATCAAATTTGAGGAATAACATGTGGTGAAGGTAGCTTAAAGAATTATTTGTTTGCACAGAAGTATGAGGACTTCAGAGATTTGTTGTTCTTATTGCTATTTATAAAAGCTGATTTGCATAATGTTTCCTTTCTCCAGTTCCTTCTGTGATTCAGTGTCCAAAGTTCTAGTATTTTTCTCCTTAATATTAAAATATTTATATATAATAAACTTAAAATCATATAAAATAAAGATTTCTAAAATTATATAAATGTGTATATAATGTACCTATACACATCTATGTTTATATACACATATATGTATGTCTTACATATATGTGAATATACATATATATGTGTGTATATGCATATATAGATATGTACAGATATATACATGTATTACACATGAATATGTGTATAAATATACATATATAAATACAATATACATATAAATGTACATATATATATACATAGTAGAGTTGATATAGAACATTAAAGAGTGACTATGTAATTTCACTATTTAAATATTGGTATTTTTAATATTCATATGCAGAAGTCATGAAAATAGAGGTCACAGAGCAGCTTGAGGGAACTGATTCTTCCTTACAGTGTAAAAGTACCAGGGATCAAATTCATGTTGCCTTAAGAATACTAATAACGCATGGTCCTTGGTTGGTGTATTGGTCTTTGCAAAGTCCCCTAGGCTGAAACTTTTTGGTTCCTTTGGTCTCCTTCTGGAGCTCCTGTCCCTACCAGGTCTTTCTATCCCCCCGTCTTTCATAAGATTCCCTGCACTCGACCCAAAGTTTGGCTATGAGCCTCAACATCTACTTTGATAACCTATTGGGTAGAGTCTTTCAGAGGCCCTCTGTGGTAGGCTCCTATCCTGTTCCCTGTTTTCTTCTAAACCCTTGCTCAGATGTAGCCCATGGCAGCTACAAGTGAGTTGCCTAGTAAGAGTAACAGGGACCATCTCTGACATGAATGCAATGGCTGGCTCTTTGATCACCTCCTCCTGTGGGGAGAACAGCTCTACCTGGCCCACAGAGGAAAACTGTGCAAGCCAGTCCTGATGAGCCATGTTAGGCTAGGAACAGCTGAAAGGAGAAGAGGACCTTCCCTATCAGTAAACTGGGGGAAGGACATGAAAGGAGAAGGGAGGTATGTTGGGATTGGGAGGGGACGTGGGATATGGCTACAGTTGGGATACAAAGTGAATAAACTGTAATACTCAAAAAAATTAAAACTTAATAAAAAGAATACTAATAATGAAGATGTCATGGTGGCACATGCCTGTAATTACAGCACTTGGTGAGGCGGAGGCCAGCGGATCTCTGTGAGTTTGAGACAAGCTTGCTCCATGAAGCAAGTCCAGGATAGCCAAGGCTGCACATACAAAGCTTGTCTCAAAAAAAAGAGAAAAATACTAATATAGCGGTGTGGTGGCAAGTGTCTCTAATCACAGCACTCTGGGAGGCAGAGGCAGGTGGATTTTTGTGACTTAGAGGCCAGCCTGCTTTATATAGTCCAGGATAGCCAGAGTTACACAGACAGAAATTGTCTTGAAACAAAACAAAACAAAACAACAAAGGACGCCAATAGGCAAGGCTCGAACAATGCTTTCTTGGTTGTGACTTGATTTCTTCCAGATACACAACTCACCATTTCTCTCTCTGTATGTGTGCAAATGGGTGTTTACAATATCATTTCCTTTAAAACTATATAATTTTCCTTTGGATTAAAAGAATTACATCCCCCTCCTAAATTTACATTATCTAAATTTTATTTTTAAATTGCTTTCTTTTCACTGTGACAAAATGAATGATTCAGAGTTACTCATTTGGTCTTTTCTAAGTGCACAGTTCAATGACATGAAGCACATTCATGACTGTACAATCACTTCCACTACTCATTTCTCAAAGCTTTCATCCTGACCTGAAATTCTTTACCATCCTTCTGACCCCTGATAATAATAGCCTGCATTCTAACTAAATAAATTACACGTTCTAGCTACTTTATTTGAAAAGTATCATACATTTGTACTTTTGCATTTGCTTTATTTTGCTTATCACAATATATTTAAGATTCATCAATGTGGTATTAGGCATTAAGCTGTAATTCTAATTAAGACTAGATTTCAGTTTTTCTATTTTCTAATTAATTAATTGATTACTTATTATTACAAAATTTTTCATTTTGTAATCCCAGCTGTAGATCCCTCCCTCTTGTCCCCTATGCCCCTCCCCTAGTCCACAGTTAGGGCAGGATTTCTCCCCTTCTGTCTGACCCAGCCCATCAATTCTCATCAGGACTTGATGCATCATCTTCCTCTGTGGCCTGGCAAGTCTGCATCCACCAGGGGAAGGTGATCAGAAAACCTGCCACTGAGTTCATGTCACAGACAGCTCCTGTATCCCTTACTAAGGTACTCACTTAAAAAACAGAACAGTCAATGCCATCTTCATCTGAGCAGGAGGTCTAGGTCCTCTCCATTCATATTTCTTTGTTTGGATTATCTGTATCTGCAGGACCCCCTCGGCCCAGTTTTTTTTTTTTTTTTTTTTTTTTTTTTTTTTTTTTTTTTTTTTGGCTCTGTTGGACTCTTTGTGGAGCTCTTGCCGACTCCATCCTGAGTGAGGTAATCCAGAAGCAGAAAGACACATATGGTATATACTCATGTATTGGTGGATATTAGCCATATAATATAAGATAAACATACTAAAATCTATAGTCCTAAAGAAGCTAAACAACAAGAAGGACCCTAGGAAGCTCCTCAATAAGAAGGGCAATTTCTGTACAGTTACAAAACTGTGTTACATTTACACAATGGAATACTACTCAGCACTTAAGGAAATCATGAAATTTGCAGGCAAATGGTGGGATCTAGAAAAGATCATCCTGAGTGAGGTATCCCAGCAGCAGAAAGACACACACAATATATACTCACTTATAAGTAGATACTAGACTTATAAGATAGGATAAACGTACTAAAATCTGTACACCTAAAGAAGCAAAATAAGGAGGTCCTGGAGGTAAGATGATCACTTAGTGAAATGGGATGGACATTGGCAGTAGGAGAAAACAAGAAACATGACAGGAGCATACCATAGAGGGCCTCTGGAAAGATTCTACTTAGCAGTGTATCAAAGCAGATGCTGAGACTCATGACCAAACCTTGGGCAGAGTGCAGGGAATCATATGAAAGAAGGGAGGGGTAGTAAGACTTGGAGCAACAGGAACACCACAAGGACCAAATATATCTGGGCACAAGGGTCTTTTCTGAGACTGACACTCCAACCAAGGACCGTGCATGGTTATAACCTAGAACCACTGCTCAGTCGTAGCCCATGGCAGCTCAGCATCCAAGAGAGTTTCCCTAGTAAGGGGAACAGGGACTGACTCTGACATGAACTCATTGGCTGGCTCTTTGACCACCTCTCTCCTCCAAGGAAGGAGGAGCCTTGCCAGGACACAGAGGAGGACATTGCAGCCAGTCATGTTGAGACAGGATAAGCTAGGTGATGAAAGTGGAGGTGTACCTCCCCTATGGGTGGACTTGGAGAGGGGCATGGGAGTAGAGGAGGGAGAGTGGGATTGGGAGCGAAGGAGCTAGGGGGCTACAGCTGGGATGCAAAGCGAATAAAATGGAATTAATGTAAAAAATAAAAAGATAATTAAAAAAATGAGAAGGGCAAACAGGATAGACAACTATAGTAGGAGAAGACAGGGAACAGGATAGGAGCCTTCCAACAGGGGACCTCTTAAAGACTCTACCTCTCAGGGTATTGAAGGAGATGCTGAGACTCTTAGCCAAACTTTGGGAAGAGTGCAGGGAACCTTATGGAAGAAGGGGGAGATAGATTTCAGTTTTTCTACATTGTAATTTTAACAAACCCTTCATGGATATTTAGGTTATTTTCTAAATTTTGTTATGTACATAATGATCCAAGTACACAGATGTATAAATATGTTTCTGACTTCTGACTTGCTATGTTCTACATATATCCTCAGAAGTAGAATTTTTAAGTTTTGTGATAATCGTGCATTTAATTGACTAGGAATTGTGATCCTGCTTTCCACTGAGATTATGCTATATTCATATTCTGCTAATGAACAAGGTTTAAAGGTTTGAATTTCTCAACATCTTCCCCAACACTGTCTGTTAACTTATAATAGTAATCTTCAAGGGTTAAGAAGTCATCTCATTGTGAGTTTTCTCTGCATATTCTTTCCTTTATTTATTCTTTCACACCAGGACTTTCTATGACGCTAAGTGTGATTTTGATACAATTACCATGTAGCCAGAACAGGCCTGTAATTCTGATCCTCCTACCTGAGACAGATAGCAGAGTTCTTTTGTCATAGCATGCTGATCACCACTCATTGCTTTCATTGGTATGCATATTCTTAATAATTAGCAAAGCTGAACATCTTATTATGTATATGTTGACAAATCACATCTTTTCATTATTTGCTTTTATACCAAAGTATAAAAAGATCACAGATGCTATTTATTTTCCAAAAAAAGAAAAGGAAAAAAAAATGTTCCTCTATGTTCTTACTCTCTCTTCTACAAACATTCCTTTAAATCAGAAATATTTTATTTAAGTGTATTAACGTCAGGTACAGTGGGGGCATGATTGGGTTCCCAGATATTTAGTGGACTGATATATGATCTTGTTTGAGATCAATACCTCAATTCAAGACTGGACCATATCAGAAGGTATTGTTTTTTTTTTAAATAATTAGAAGATTGATTTAAGAAAAATTATATCTAAAATCTGTCAGTTAATATCTCTCTTTGTAATAATGGATAAGATCTTAAAATAAAATTCTGCAATTTTTGATATTTAATTGATATCTCATGTCTTTGAGTTATTTTGAATAGAAATGCATTTACAAACACAATTCACAAATGATAACTCATTATTTTTGAGAATTTAATAGGATAATATATTTAAGGTTAAAAACACTTAATGATATTATTAGAATAATATGTTAAATTCTAAAATCTATAGTCCTAAAGAAGCTGAACAACAAGGAGGACCCTAGGAGAGAGGCTTAAGCCTCATTCAGAAGGGCAAACACCATAGACATCAGAAGTAGGAGAAGACAGGGAACAAGACAGGAGCCTTCCACAAGGGGCCTCTGAAAGACTCTACTGATGAGGGTTTCGAAGCAAATGCTGAGACTCATAACCAAACTTTGGGCAGAGTGCAGGGAATCTTATGAAAGAAGGGGGAGATAAAAGAACTGGAGAGGACAGATGCTCCAAAAGGAGACCAACAGAACCAAAAAATATCTGAGCTCAGGGGCCCCTGAAGAGATTGATGGATCAACCAAAGACAATGCATGAATAGACCTAGACTCCTACTCAGATAAAGCTTATAGACAGCTCAGTCTCCAAGTGGGTGTCCTAGTAAGGAGAGCAGGGTCTGTCTCTTACATGGACTCAGTGGCTGGCTCTTTGATCAACCCCTCCCTTGGCGAGGCAGTCTTACTAGGCCACAGAAAAAAAGTATATAGATATACCTGATGAGATCTGATAGGCTAGAGTTAGATAGTAAGAGAGGAGAACCTCCCCTATCAGTGAAATAGGAAAGGGACATAGGGAGGGCAGAGAGATGGAAGGTGAGACCTGGAGGAAATGGGGGTGGGGGGGGTTACAGGGAGATACAAAGTGAATGAATTGCAATAATTAATTAATGATAAAAAACACACACAAAAAGAGAAAATCTAGGTTCAAAATGAAGCATGCTGAACTTCAAGAAACTGAACCGATTAAAATTTCATTTTCCATAATAATGCACATCGTATGTCATACCCTGACAGAGCAATATGCTAGGACAAAATAACTGACACAATGACATCAAATAATATTTTATGTATAGCTTTAAAAAACAGCAACATAAAATAGCATTTAACAGTGGTTGTTAATCCAGATAATATTTTTCTAAGTCTGAGAATTTTCTTAATTTTGTTCAGCAGTTCAAATTAATTGTGTTTCAGAGACCATGATAATTACCTTGTTTAAGTAAAAACAATTTGTCGTAGAGAGGACTGAATAAGGTAATTTCTAAATATTCAAATTATAGCATTTAAAATGCTGATCTAAATAAGTCTGGTTAGAGTTTGTCTATATTTCCTTATCTTTGTTAAGGCTTATATATAAAACTAATGCATCGTCACATAGTACAGGTGTTTCCTTTACCTTGACTTGTCTATGAAAGAACTTGAAATGACGAAGTAATAATATATATTTTTCTATACTGTTATATAGAGTATTCACATGTATGCTGTAGTGCTGAAAAATATGTGCTATAAAAAACTAAGAATATCTCCAAAATATTTAATTTAGTTCCTAACCTGTCACACTCAAGAAAAAAAAAAATTAAACCCCACTTTTTAAATGTGGTTAAGACATATATGATGTATTTTGAAGGTTTTTAATGATTAACAAGATAAAAAAGAAAAGCACTATAAAAGAAGAAAACATAATTATATTAATTATTGCAAATGTGAATGAGTGGCTTGCCCTGTTTAACATGTAACCTATGACTGATCAGTTGTGTAGACAAGCAGAACCTATTTAGACATGCAGAACAAATGGGATTTAAAGCAGCAACAAAATCACATTAGCACTACAGCTATATTTCAAAAGAACATTTGCATCCTGACATGGAATAATAGAGTTTACAAGAAAACCATGGAGCTACTACTGGACTTTTGTTGTTGTTTTGTTTTCTTTTCTTTTAAATAACAGTATAGTGTATTACCATGGGTAAAATAAACAACAATAGATGTCTTAAAAGAGCTAATACAATATTCACTATACTCAGTGCCAGATCAGAGTAGTTCAAGCTTCCTCAGTCAGCCTTAAAGCAGAGGAGCATCAGCTGCAAGAAGAAAAACAGTATGGAATAAATCACAATTCAATTTTGAGCCTCAAAAATGAGACTTGGTAGACAGGTGTTAATGTAAAGTCACCATTGCTCTGGCTTGCTTCATCCATGATTCTCAGCCTACTAAACCTGCACTGTTTCGTAAGAAATTTTGAACCCTAGGCTGAGAAACAGTCAGTCAGTGAGAATAGCTTCTAAAACATCATTAAGGCTGAAGGCTATGACAACTTGATTTGGGGAAGGGGAAAGAGACAACTGGAGCTGGAGAGGACACTGAAGACCAATGGGGCTAGTATCAAAAAAAGTCTCTGAGATAAGTGGATTACAAACAGCAGGACTAAACCTACCATTTTGTTCAACTATGATAGTTTTAAAATAAAACAAGAAGGCAGTGGCCCTAACTATTATCTTTATAATAAATTTCATGATTTCTTTCTTAATTTATTTTAAGAGGAGTGAAGGCAACAGGTAAGTAGAGCATCAGGGAATGTTGGTATGTGTGAATGGGTTAAATATATATAAAGAAACCTGAATAATGATACTGGATGAGAGAAAGAATATATAAAATTCATTGAAACTAGGCTGGAAAGAAATATTATTAGGGAATTTAGGTGAGACAGAAGAGGTTAATACAAATTCGGGGGTAACATGAGACTCATGAGAGGAATGATTTTTAGTTTATGAAATACACTGCAGAATAAAAATGAAAATAAATGGATTGCCTGGGCACAGAAGAGCAAGAGGGAATTTAATACAGTAATGTTAACTTGCTCTTACAGTAAATAAAGCAGTATAACTTTGACCTGAACACAGTAGAAATGGCATTTGGCAATAACTTACATAAAACAGGATCATAATTATTTTTTTTTAATTTCACAATATTGTAGAGCTATTAAAAGCATGAATGAGATTTAGCCTGCAGGTAAAACTATGCTAGAATTCTTATGTAATTGCACTGTATTGTTTTAGGCAGACTATATGCATAAACTGGTCAGTATCTAACAGTATGATTGTTTTCCCATTTGAAATGAAAGAAAATTAAGAAAAAAATTGAGACTCAGGTAGAAAGTGATGCTGAAGAGATGGTTCAATAGTTAAGAAGGGAAGTGCTTTTCTTTTCTCTTCTTCTTTCCTTTTCTTTTATTTATTATAATTTATTCACTTTTTATCCCTGCTGTAGTCCACACCCTCCTCTCCTCCTAGTCCCACCTACTCTCTCTCTCTTCTCCCCCTATACCCATTCCCTAGTTTTCTGAAAGGGGAGGACCTTCTCCCCTCATATTCTATCCTAGCTGATCAGGTCTCATCAAGGCTGGCTGCTTCATCTTCTTCTGTGGCCTGGCAAGGCTGCACCCACCAGGAGGAGGTGATCAGAGAGCCTGTGACTGAGTTCATGTCAAAGACAAGCCCTACACCCTTTAATAGGGAACTCACTTGGAAACTGCCATGGCTTCCTCTGAGCAGGAGGTGATACAGAAGAGATGGTTAATAGTTAAGAGCACAAAGGGCTTTTCTAAAGTCCTCAAAGTAAGGTGGTTGAACTTTTGTCATATTGTTCCACTCCATGAGAACTACTGCTCTCTTCTGGCTTCATTAGGCACTTACACTCAGAAATATACTCACCCATGGGCACATGTATGAATATAATTTACAAAAAGGAAATAAATATTAAAATTTAAATACCGTAGGATTCTTAAGAGAATGAAATAAAAGAGAATAAAACAATAGCCTGGATATAGGAAACCAACTTCTCAGGCAGAAAGTGAGTGACAATAGGAGAGAGTGAAGAAATGAAAGAGGGTTTATTTGCTTGTGACTAACATTCAATAGATATATATGTAAAGTCCAAAGAATAACGCATTTGTGCACACACCGTCTTGTTTATGCTAAGAAATGAAGGCTACAGTAACTGCACAGGAATCAGCAGTGTTATAAATTTCCAATACAACTGCATATCAATGATATTAAATTATTTCTCAATCTTTCAATTTAATTTAAGGTACTAAATACACACAAGTATTTGAAGAAACTTCAAATACACAATATTAAATGTACGTTTTTATAAAACAAAGATAAACAATTATTTACCTGGAAATAAAGATGAAAAATAGAAAATGAGCAATTTTTTCATGTTTCATAAAATTATATCCTGTTATAACATCAAGAATATACAATTTTAAATGTTGAATATTTGTTTTTAAATTTATTTTATTAACACAATAGTTATATTTTATTTAGTCTCTCTGCTATAATAAAATTTCAAAGTAAACCTTTTTAAACATTTATATTATTACTATTATTTTTTACAATTTTTCACTTTGTATCCTAGTTGTAGCTCCGTCACTCATCTCCTCTCAATCCCACTCTCCCTCTCTTTTTCTCTCCTATCCCTCTTCCCCAGCCCACTGATAGGGGACTGTCTAACCCTAGCCTGTCAGTTCCCATCAGGACTGCTTGGATCTTCTAATAATTATTACTCTTCATTTTCAAGACATAACTTTGCTAGGCATAAGTTCATGGGCTTCAATGAAGCTCATTTAGAAAAAAAAAAAAGTATCTGAATTTTTAAACATTTTTGAGACAAAGTCTTCCAGTTAGGTCAGTCTGGCCTTGGACACAAAGAAATATCATATTTGATCTATCATTTGTTATCAGAGTTCTAGTCTTAAAACAATAAAAATATTAAGAAAAGAATAATAACTGACTGAAATGGAATTTATAACGTTCTGAATCTTTTCTTGATTCACATTTTATTGTGTCCTAACACATTGTCTAGTAACATTTCTTCCCTTTCATTTCTAATCAAATATTTGTAGTTTTGTCATCTTAAAACATTTCTTAATGAGTACAAGAAAATTAAACAACCTTTTTTTTTTCATAAAAGTAACATTCACTAACACATTTTTTTCAGAAAGAATGCCATAAACTTTTCAAGGATAGCACAAGTGAGGAAAAAAAAAGACTGTGCTAGTGAGGAATAACTGTGCTAGCCCTGAGAAATATCCTATCAATATTAGATTGAGGTTCATTGAGGCATGAAGTCTAGACAGAGTGAGAGGCCTGTGAGTATGTTATGGTTATGTTTGTGAGTATACAGGAGCGAACTCACATATTTTAAATACCAAGTTATTTCTATTTGGCAAACAATAATTTCCTACCTAGGTCATTTTATGAGTCTACAGGTAAATATAAAAATTTCACAAATATTCCTAATACCTTATCAATCTTAATTTAAGGTTGTAAATTTACTGAAAATTATTTCTGTGTCTAAGTAAACGCAGAATGACCATAAAATAAGTCTTTATGTTTATAAACCTAAATAATTAAAATTGCACTACATCATAAGATGATCATAAAAGTGAAGCTTTGTCATTATTAGATATTTTAATAAAAGCACTCAAATTGAAAATACTTATTTTCTCTTGTAAAATTTTGAGATTATAATATAATGACAACATTTCTCCCTTTCATTTCCTCCATCCAAACCTTCCCTTATACAGAACCCTCCTTCAAATTATGGCCCCTTTTACACTCACTGCTGTTACAGACACACACACACACACACACACACACACACACACATCCAGGTAGCCTGCTTAGTTCACATAATGCTAACTCCATAGACACTTTCATGGCTGATAATTTTGCAATGGACAACCAATAAGCATGTTGTTTACTGGGGAATGCCACTTTTAAAAATAACTATTTCTCATCAAACCCACAATTCTTACCTGGATGAATAAAATGAGTAACTGTCCTAGAGCTCAAAAAATGTGGGTAAACTAACACCTACAGTTAAAAGTGTGAGGCATATTTTCTTGGAAGATGGTTCAACAGTTAAAAATACTTTCACATGGTGCACAGGACAATCAGCTAAAACACCCAAAACCAAAATAAAAATAAAAACTCTTGGAAAATTATGAGGCTTTTATTATATATTTATTATTAGCCATAAATGTTTGATTTTAAAATAATCAATGCTAATTTTTCTATGAAATCTTAAAACATTATTCTAAGTGTCATTTTTGTAGGATGGAATCATATATTGGCTGCTGAAACAAAGTAAAAACAGAATAGGCCTCTAATTCAACAGCGTGAGACTCTGAACATACATTTTTAATAATCTGTGTAAATGTATATAGTATTCCAAGGTGTGCAAACCTGAAGAGTATTTCAGGCAGCTAGACTGTGTATATAATAATGAAATATTTGCCAATAGCTCACTGAAAAAGAATCAGAGAAACATAAATTTTGAGTAGTTGTAGAAACTCATCAAATTAGTAATATTTCTCAGTAAGTAATATGTCTCTTCCAAATTCATTGTGTAATGAGTGTGAGGTTAAATCATCTATTCCCTTCATTAGATTTAAAAGTAGCATTAACACGTGAAGCGTTCTAGGTGGCAGATTAGAGAGAAAATGCTAGGACTCCTTGCTTTTTAATTTATATCTTCTTACTTTTAGAGTTCGTTTATACTGAGTATAAGAGAGGGCCTCTGAAAGGCTCTACCCTCCAGGGTATTGAGGCAGATGCTGAGACACATAGCCAAAATTCTGGCAGAGTGCAGGGAATCTTATGAAAGAAGTGGGAGAGAGTAAGACCTGGCGAGGACAGGCACTCCACAAGGAGAGCAACAGATCCAAAAAGTTTGGACACAGGGATCTTTTCGGAGACTCATACGCCAGCCAAGGACCATGCATGGAGATAACCTAGAACCCCTGCACAGAGGTAGCCCATGGCCGGTCAGTGTCCAAGTGGGTAATGGTGACAGGAACTGTCTCTGACAGGAACTGATTGGCCTGACTTTGATCACCTCCCCTGAGCGGGGAGCAGCCTTACCAGGCCACAGTGGAAGAGGATGCAGCCACTCCTGATGAGACCTGAAAGACTAGGATCAGAGGGAAGGGGAGGAGGACCTCCCTTATCAGTGAACTGGGGGAGAGGCACAGGTGGGGGGGCAGGGAGTGAGGGTGGGATTTGGGAGGGTAGTTGGGAGGGAGCTACAGGAGGGATACAATGTGAATACACTATAATTAATAAAAACAAAAATAAATTTAAGAAAAAGATTTTAAAAATTACTCTTTCGGCGGTGGATGAAGTTCCATGTGGGGGGTGGGGGGAGGCAAGGAATTGAGTGATTTTGTTATAGCCTTTCCTCGTGTTTGCTACAGAACACAGTGTTGGTGAGCCTCAAGTAATCAGAAGTCAATGAGTGTTACTGCAGTGGTACTGTGACAGATCCTGCCTCATTATTTCAAAATAGTTTCTTAAGGGCAGAAATCATTTTCCTTTGACCCATGTATGTTTTTTTTAAGGAAATACTTGTTCCAGTTACCTGGAGTATAATTTATATACCAATAATGGGAAGTTTTACTGAAGTCTAGGTAGTAGCACTATAATCATGCATCTTCCTCAATTTGGTAGAAAGTAAAATTAATAGTCTGATAACTTTGGGTTTCTGAAGATTAAAAAAAAAAAAAGGCACCATCAATGGTGAGACAAAAGGAAAAAAGAATTAGACAATTTCATGTTTATTTTTGTCACTGTGATATCAATTTGACAGAGCAGATAATGAAGAAATGACAATGTGCTAGTGGTGGGAGAAGTGATTACTATGAGTGAAAATCTGTCAAGTACAGCCCTAGATACAATCAAGACACATCAACAACATGCTAAAATTCAAGTCTGCCCAAACACTTAGCATCTCCAAACAGCCCCTATTACTACAAAGACCAAAATGTGGAATCAATATCCTAAAAGGTAGACAGTCCAA
The DNA here is from genome assembly GCF_907164565.1 of Psammomys obesus. Taxonomy (NCBI): domain Eukaryota; kingdom Metazoa; phylum Chordata; class Mammalia; order Rodentia; family Muridae; genus Psammomys; species Psammomys obesus. The sequence continues at coordinate 21,067,875 of NW_026585689.1, forward strand.
ATTTTCTAATGATAAGGAAAGAACAGCAGGATAAAGAGGAAGAGAAGTTAAAGTAGTCAGTATCTGTTAGAAATATTGTTTTTTTTTTTAAACATTGTGCAGTCAATACAGAGTAGACAGCCATTTAGAAAATTAACAGTCTCCTGTCTTCTGCCAGATCTGTTGAAATCTGAAGTGTAGAAATCCTACTCACCCTCTGATTCAAATGTTGGGAAAACTGAGTTCGGAGGGCCTTTGGAAGTTTCCATCCCTATATTACATGTGCTGATGGTGGCGTTGGTGAGGTTCTAAATGAATGTTGGATGTCTTTGTAATCTAGGGAATTAATGCCACTAGCCTTCCTCAGGAGGGCTTCCTAGCTGAGCCCAAGATACTTGGTGCTGTATGCCAAGGCAAAAACAGTCTAGACAAAAGAAGTTTGCTTCCTTTGGAAATCCAAATTAAACAAATCTGATCAAGTTTCTTTAATATAAGTTTTCAAATAAATTTCTCAGATCAAATGAGCATTAAGTCCTAGGCATACTAACAATATTTTATGTGCATTTGTGGATTTCATGCCTAATATAACTCTTTTTAGAAAATTCAATATAAATATAAAAAAGAAAAAGAAACATCTGATATAGTTCTTTATACTTGTCTTGCAATAATCCATGGCAATACTGGTTTCTGTCGCATTTCATTTCTGTTGTATACATGCAGCTATGAGATTGTGTGGTTTTATATATGTGTGACTAAAGGAAACATTGGTAAAAAGACTGGCTAGAAATGGTTTAATTTATTTGCATAATTGAACCATATCATAATGCTGAACCATATCATAATGCATTAACTCACCTACTTGAGTTCACTAAAACGAACTTTCAGCTGATTATTATTGCATGTGGGCAAATGTATGATTCCATAGACTGGATCTGAGTGAGTTTATATACCCACATGCATGTATACACACATGTACACATGTGTCTTTATTAAAATTGGAACCAGAAATACCAGCACACTCTTGATCATGCATTTAAGCATTTTATCAGAGAAGATGAGAAGTGTGAGGACTTTATTTTAATGAACTTGACAGCCGTCACATTTGCTTCATTATATTTTAATTTCATTTTAAATAGAAACCACTTATTCCATCGCAAAAATGGTAATATCAGTTACACATCCATCAGAGAAACTGTCCTGAAAGCACCAGTCCTCCCACCGAGCCTTGCTGATTGCCTCACCTTCAGTCATTCACCTGACAGCACTCCCACAGTAAGTGTCTCTTTTTCTTCCTCCCACAAAAAAATCAACTCTATTACTGCTTACCTTAGTCAGGAACAGTATATATATACATATACATATATATTTTTTGTTCGAATAAACAGAAACTAACAAACACGCTCTTGCTTTCAGAAGAAAAAAAAATGAGCACCATATATAGAGTGCATGATTTAATATATCACATGCTGAATATTCCATTTAATAAAATTTGTAATAACTATCACAGGAATACTTTTGAACTAGGATTTAGAAATATTATTTTATGTAAAGAGTCAAACTTTTATAAATTTTAACCTTATGATACCTATAGCTTTTCCCAACATCCCATGACTCTTTTTCTCTCCTCTAATTTGTAATATCCTTTTAATAATTATGCTTATAACTAAAACCCTCACAAAACACAATAGCCTAAGTGAAGACTCTTTTCCTTCTATGAATGTTCTTAATCTGGACATCATAAAAAAAAATTCTGTAATTTTGTCAACACAGTGACTTAGTCAAATTAAACTCAGTATCATAATTAAAGTAGAAATAATGCTGACTGGTAGTAGAAAATTCCAACACAAATCATCTTAGAATATAGCAAAATTTAACTTTATAGAGGGATAAATATTAAGGTAATGATAATAAAATTAATAATGTTTGTAAAAAGTATAAGTGTTAGAGGCTAACAATGTGAAGTTGAACACAACCATATCCCTATATTCATGAGTTGAGGCCAACCTAAGTCTCACATAAAGGGTTGTTTAATTTACATGTATAAAATTATATATACGATCCTTGGCTTATGATAGAAATAAATCACAATAAACCCATCCAAATTTGAATATATCATGCCCATGTCATAAATTGAATATTTACACCTAACCCAGCCCACAGTGTATCTTGGCACGCCTGAAACATATTAAAAATTCTTATACCAACCTAATGTTAGTGAACAGCATCCAAATACAGAATGTTGCATAATACTGCATGGCTACGCTAAGCTATCAAAACCTCAATCTGAGAGCTATGCAACACTGCACTTTGAGCACACTGTTTACCCTGAAGACTATGCTTTGACTTGGGGTTGCACCTAGCTGTCATGACATGACTTGTCAGAGAGCAAACCAACAAGTATTCCTAGCCCAGAGAAAGGCCAAAATTCAAATTCACTGTAGAGTTTCAGCTGGATGTATATTTAGACTTACAGGTATCATAATTCCACATAAGTTTAGATGAGACACTCTCTCTCCCCTTAACTACAATACATAGTTTACAAGAGATATTCTTTTGAAAATCCTAAAAAATACATATATGGAAGGTATTTTAATGAAATGTAATAATTTTAAATAATGGAACTATGTGATCAGTTTTATTAAATATTTGCTTCTGTGGAAATTAGAAACATTGCATGGAAAATTCTTTGGAGGATAAAAGTATAGGCACTGTACTGTACAAAGAAAGATGAAATCAATACACAAAACAAAGAGACGACAATGGAATTTAGAAAAATGGGAGATTATTCCAAATGTTTTTTCCCCAACAGCAATATGAATATATTTCATGTTTTTTTTTTTTTGTTACATTTATTAACTCGGTATCCCAGCTGTATCCTGCTCCCTCATTCCTTTCCAAACCCTCCCTCCTTCCCTCATCTCCTCCCTGCCCCTTTCCAAGTCCACTGATTGGGGAGGACCTCCTCCCCTTTCATTTGACCCTGTTTTATCAGGTATCTTCAGGACTGGCTGTGAAGTCCTCTTCTGTGGCCTAGCAGGACTGCTCCTCCCTTGGGGGGTAGGGAGGTCAAAGAGCCTGCCATTGAGTTCCTGTCAGAGATAGTCTCTGTGCTCCTTACTATGGGAAACCAATTGGTTACTGAGCTACCACGGGCTATATCCGAGCAGAGGTTCTAGGTTATATCCATACATGGTCCTTGGTGGAGTGTCAGTCTCAGAAAAGACCCCTATGCCCAGATATATTTGGTCCGTTTGGAACTCCTATCCTTTCCACGTCATACAAATTCTCCCGTCTTTCATATGGTTTCCTGCACTCTGCCGAAGGTTTGGTTATGAGTTTTAGTATCTGCTTTGATACACTGCTAGGCAGAGTCTTTCAGGTGCCCTCTGCAGTAGGCTCCTGTCCTGTTACTTGTCTTCTCCTGCATCCAATGCGCCTCCCATTTGTCTTTCTAAATGTGGACTGTTGAAAACAGAAAATAAAGTCAAAAACAAGAGAAAAGTGAGAATTAAACTATAGTACTAGGATTGCAACTCAGAGATATGGCCGAACATTTATGAGAAGGGGTGATTAAAAATATTCTTCAAATTGTGTCTAATCTTTTATAATTTTACTTTGATTATGTGTTAGGCATTTTGTAGGCATGTTTCTATGTGCACCATTTTCACGAGGTGCCCACAAAGCGAGAAGGAGGAGTGAGAACTCCCAGAACTGTAAATATAAAAAATGATGACCAGACAAGTTTGTGTCGCCATCTGAAACTGGTTCTCTCCAAGATCCTTTACATGCACATAACCACATATGCATCTGTGTAGCCCCAAATTGCTTCTATCTTTTAGTTGTGGGCATGCCAGCATTATGGAACTTGTAACAAGGGAGCTAAAACTGGGTAGTCAACTTCATATTTAGATGTTTGGATTATTGCCTACATGGTAGCCATTTTATTAATCACAGTGTACTGAATTACAATGAAAGAACTATGAATTAGTTGGCAATCAGTATGTTACAAAATTTTGATAATATATTTTCTTTATTTGTAAAATGTACACATATTCCAACCATATTCAAATGAAAGATGAAAATAACAAGTGTTCAATTATTAGATAAACATTTACTTTCCTAAAAATGTGAGAATGATAAAAGAAATGATGAAATGAAGGACAAATATGTGAGCCTTCTCAATAGACTCAATAAAACAGTTGGCATGATCTAGTGTTTAAGAGTTGTGAACAACACCTGAATCTCACAGTAAACAAATATTTATAATTGAAATATCTTCCCATTTGACCATAATTTTTATTCTAGATAAGTTGGATAGAAATTTAATAGGGTCCTAAATTTTTTTTTTTTTTTATTTTTTTTAAATCTTTTATTTATTTTTTATTAATTACACTTTATTCATTTTGTATCCCCCCATAAGCCCCTCCCTCCTCCCCTGCCAATCCCACCCTCCCTCCCCTTTCTGCATGCATGCCACTCCCCAAGTCCACTGATAGGGGAGGTCCTCCTCTCCTTCTTTCTGATCTTAGTCTATCAGTTCTCATCAAAAGTGGCTGCATTGTCCTCTACTGTGGCCTGGTAAGGCTGCTCCCCCCCAGGGGGAAGTGATCAAAGAGCAGGCCAATCAGATTATGTCAGAGGCAGTCCCTCTTCCCATTACTATGTAACCCACTTCATTGGTACAGGAGAAAACTTCCTGAACAGAACACCAACAGCACAGGCTCTAAGAGCAACAATCAATAAATGGGACCTCATGAAATTGAAAAGCTTCTGTAAAGCAAAGGACACCGTCATCAAAACAAAGCGACTGCCTACAGATTGGGAAAGAATCATCACCAACCCTCTATCTGACAGAGGACTCATATCCAATATATATAAAGAACTAAACAAGCTGAAAAGCAACAAACCAAGTAATCCACTTAAAAAATGGGGAACAGAGCTAAACAGAGAATTCTCTGCAGAGGAATATCGAATGGCAGAGAAGCACTTAAAGAAATGCTCAACCTCATTAGCCATTAGGGAAATGCAAATCAAAACAACCCTGAGATTTCACCTTACACCCATCAGAATGGCCAAGATGAAAATCTCAAGGGACAACACATGCTGGAGAGGTTGTGGAGAAAGGGGAACGCTTCTCCACTGCTGGTGGGAATGTAAACTGGTACAACCACTCTGGAAATCAATCTGGCGCTTTCTCAGACAACTAGGAATAGCGCTTCCTCAAGATCCAGCCATACCACTCCTAGGCATATACCCAAAAGAGGCGCAAGTACACAACAAGGACATTTGTTCAACCATGTTTGTAGCAGCTTTATTTGTAATAGCCAGAAGCTGGAAACAACCCAGATGCCCCTCAACTGAAGAATGGATGCAGAAACTGTGGTACATCTATACAATGGAGTATTACTCAGCAATGAAAAATAAGGAAATCATGAAATTTGCAGGTAAATGGTGGGACCTGGAAAGGATCATCCTGAGTGAGTTGACCCAGAAGCAAAAAGACACTCACGGTATATACTCACTCATATAAACATACAATATAGAATAAACCCACTAAAAGCTGTACATCTAAACAAACTAAGCAAAAGAGAGGACCCTAACTAAAATGTTCAATCCCCATCCTGAAAGGCAAAGAGGATGTACATCAGAAGAAAACGAAAATAGGAAACAACCTCGGAACCCGCTACAGAGGGCCTCTGAAAGCCAGAAGAAAACAGGAAACCACCTTGAAACCTGCCACAGAGGGCCTCTGAAAGCTTCTGCAGTATAGACTGTCAAAGCAGATGCTGAGCCTGATGGCCAACTGATGGGCAGAGTGAATGGAATTTTATGTAAGAAGTGGGAAATAGTAAGAGCTGGAGGGAACGGGAACTCCACAAGCAGAGCAACAGAACAAGATAATTTGAACACAGGGAACTTCCCAGGGACTCCTACTCCAACCAAGGACTATTCGTGGAGATGACCTGGAACCCCTGCACAGGTGTAGCCCATGGGTCCTAAATTTTGATATCTATATTTTCAGTTGACTACGTGTGTCCATAAATATACTTAGGGGAGGAGATAAGAATGCCAGGTTACTGAAAAGGCATTGGAGAGAAACTAGATATCTGTCAGAGACTTAAAAATCTACCATGCCATTGGATCTGTAGGATTAATACAATAAAAATGATTGTCTTACCAAATCTACAGATTCAATGCAATTCCCATCAAAATACGAAGAAAATTCTTTACAGAACTTGAAAGAACAATCTTCAATTTCATTTGGAAAAACAAGAAAACCTAAGGTAGCTAAAATTATCATATACAATAAAAGAACTTCCAGAGGTATCACCATCCTTAATTTCAAGCTGTACCACAGAGTTATAGTAATAAAAGCATCATGATATTAGCATAAACTAGACTGGTTGAGAAATGGAATTGAATTTAAGAAAGCGACATAAATTCACAAGAATTTTGATAAATAAGAAATACAAAACGGAACAAAGAAATCATCTTCAAAAACTGGTGCTAGATGTCAGCACGTAGAAAAATGCAACTGCAGATAGATCCATATCTATCACTCTGCACAAAATTCAAGTCCAAGTGGCCGAAAGTCCTCAGTATAAAATGGGATGCACTGAACCTGATAGAAGAGAATGTGGATAATAGCCTTGAAGACATTAGCACAGGATACAACTCCATTAACAGAATAGTAATAGTGCAGGCACTAAGATCAACAATAAATTAGACCTCATGAAACTGAAAAGCTTCTTTAAGGCAAAGCCTATCAGTAAACATCAATAAGATAGCCTACAAAATAAGATGCCACCAACTCCACAAATGACAGAGAACTGATTTTCAAAATATACAAATAACTCCAAAAACAAGATATCAACAAACCAAATAATCCAATTAAAAATGGGGTACAGGAATTCTCCAAGTAGGAATCTCAATGGCCAATAAACACTTAAATGTTTAACATCCTTATTCATCAAGGAATAACTATGAGATTCCTTCTTACACCTGTCAAAATGACTAAGATCAAAAACTCAAGTGACAGCCCATGGAGACACTGACATCCTTCATTGCTGGTAGGATCGCAAACTTGGCTTTCTTAGAAAAATGGGAATTAATCTATCTCAATATTCATTTCTACCTTTCCTGGGCATGTGCCCAAAAGATGCTCCATCTTATCACAAGAATATATTTTCAAATATGTTCACAGCAGCTTTATTCCTAATAGACAGACACTGGAAACAACTCTAGACATTCCTCAACTGAAGAATGGATAAAGAAAATGTGATACATTTGCACAATGTTATATTACTTAGCTGATAAAACAATGACATCATGAAATGTGCAGGAAAATGATGGAATTAGAAAAATATCATCTTAGACCTGACAGGCTATGGTCAAAAGGAAGGGGAGGAGGCTGTCCCCTATCAGTGGACTTGGAGATGAGGGAGGGAGGGTGGGAATTGAAGGGAATGGGTTAGGGGGCTACAACTAGGATACAAAATGAAAAAGCTGTAATTAATATAAATAATTAAAATTAAAATACAAAAAGAAAATATCATCTTGAGTGAGATAACCCAGACTCAGAAAAACAAACATAGCATGTGTTCCTTTAAACTGGATATTAAATGTAAAGTATAATCATCCTACCATCCACAGGTCTAGAAAGGCAAAGGAACAAGGAGCGCTCAAGACAGGAATGCACGCATCTCCTCACAGCATAAATAGAGTAGATTTTGTGGGTGGACTGTGATGGGTGGGGATGGGAACAGGTGGGATCAGGTTTAGGAAGATGGAGCAGATAACTGGAACAGGAGAGCATTTGAGGGGCAAGTAGAAACCTGGTGCAAAGGAAACTCCAAAGATTATACTACAGTGACCATAGAGAAGAGTACTAGTAATGGATATGGAGCATTTACCTTCCATCTTGCTTCCAGTACAGAAATTGGGACAAAAACTGAGCACAAAACAGTCAACCTACAGTTTTTCCTGTCTGCAAGATGTGCTGGGGTAAAGGCAGCACAGTACTTGTGGGAGTCATCAGCCAATGACTGGCCCAATGGGAGACCCATGCCATGCCTAGAGGGAAAGGAACCAGAGTCTGGATATCCCAGAGATCTATTCTAGAACCAAACACGACTGGGGGAAAAAAAAAAGTCTATGAATGGATTTTTAATAATGTTCTACTACATTTTTTGATAAGAGCATATGGAGAAACTCAGAGCCAAACATTAAATTGAGATCAGGGACTTTTGCAGAAGAAGGAGAAGAATGATGGTAGGAGCAAGAGGGGTCAAGGACACCACAAGAACACAGTCTACCAAATAAACTAAGCAGGCTCTTGGGGCTCACAGAAACTGAATATATACAATCAGGGGCTCTGTATTGGTTTGACCTGGGTACTCTACATGTGTTATGGTTGTGTAGATTAGAGAAATTCGTGTCAGAACGTAATGTTGGAGAGAATACATAAAAATACAGAAAATAATTAAAAACATGTTTAGAGTCTATTATATGTAAAAAAATCTTATTTAATTAAAACAAAAAACAAAACAAAACAAAAACCTGAAAGGCCTGATTGATGGATTTGTGGGCAACAACACAAGCTACAGAAGTTTGAAGACCTGATATCAGATTCCCCACACCATTTGTCACCATTGTGACAAATACACCTGTAACCTCAAAGCCGTGGGGATGAAAAAAAAAAAAAAGAGGATTTCTGGGTTTGTTTTCCTTGCCCAAACAGTGAGAATCACATTCACTGAGAAAGCCTGCCTCCAGGTCTGGCTATACAGACACTTGTAGACTAACCCCATACAGATGCACAGCCACTCTGCCACTCATGCAAAGTATGTGAGATTGAGCATGCGCAGGTGAACTTCCATCTTTTAGCGATCACCAAAAAACCGAAATATAGCAAAGATTTCATTATTTACATAATCATGGCATGTAGGACTTTATCAAGCCACAAATCAATAAGAGCAATAAAAGTAACTTCTAATACCCATGAATGTATTTGTGATATAGTGTATTTATTTCGAATACTATAGCAGAGATCTCATTTATATCTAGTAACATAAAAACAGGTCAGATTTTTAAAATCTTCTCACATATACTTACTATTTACTCAATAATCACTGCATCCTAAGATTAAAAGACCCAATCAGTTCTCTGAATTGGTATTTAAATATTTTTATGCATGCTCATTAGCTGGAACTTAGTGGCTGAAGTAAAATCTACAATCAGCATTCATGTGGAAACATCTTTAAAAAGCACTGTAACATTGGTTACAACATAGTAAAATGTTAGGATGCAGTATATTGAATTGCTTAGTCATTAATATAGCGAATATTGTTTTGTGCTACGATGAACTATCAACAGATAGTTTAAGCACATTTGAATTTAAAAATAATTTCAGTACAGTTAATAATAGGACTTTTAAGTCAATATAGGCAAATTACTGGTCATATTTTAAAGAGTGTAACAGTATTTTTACTTTCAATTTTTTGAATTACAGAGATTTTAATATTCATAATGGCACTCAATTTTTGAAATGTTTTCTCATGATACCCTTTGTATACAATGTTTAATTAGCATGCTTTTAAATTTTGTGCTAATACATGATGAAGTGTATTATTTAGCTTTAAATGTAACATACAGTCCCTAAGGACACTTAAGACAGGCAAACATATCATTTTTACATACAACTATTTACATACAACTATATGCTTTCGTTGTTGGTAATGAGCTTAAAGAAGTGTACCTGCAGCTCCTTGACCTTTTTGGTGTCTTTGGTGTACTAGCAAATGTTCGACTAGTTTTTATGATCTTGTGTACCCTAGGATTGACAGTATCATCCATGAGGTACATGAAGACTGGTGTTTTCTTTTTAAAAAAATAATTAATTAATACATTTATTAGTCATTAATATAGCAAATATTGTTTCCCTTTCCCTAGTCCCCTGATGGCAAAGGACTTCCTCCCCTTTTATCTGACCCTAGCCTATCAGGTAATGTCAGTGATAAGAGCGTACTTTTGTAATGGAGCTGCAGAAAGCATACATAGATACCCTTTATTCCCTGCAGGATGTATTTTGACAGGCATCCTAGGCTGCTAAGGATGACCCAGACACATTTGCAAAGTTCTGTTTCCACTATGTCATGAGACAATCATCCTTTAATCTGACAAAAACAGTGTTTTGTTTAGCTTGTTGTTGTTGTTCTGTTATTTTAATTGATGGCAAGTGTATGTTTGACCATAGTTGAAGAAAATGTTATGGAAATAAAATTTACAAATCAAGTAACATTCTTTTCCCTTACTGTTTTTATCTTAAACACACATAACCCTCATTAGTATATATGATAGCATATAATGTTACTTCTAAATTAATAAACATAGAAAATACAAAAACAAAATAACATGGGAATGTTATCATCTTCACATATTATTTCAAATATGTAAATGTTCATGGTTAGTTTCATTGCCTAGTTAAAATCGTGAAATTATTGATGCAGCATAACAAAATAACAAATGACTTTTAAGTATACTTTCATAAATAATTTTGTCAATTGAAAACTGTTCACGAATAATGAAAATATCCATGATGACTTCATAACATCCATAAGGTTAAAAGAATAAAACGTTAAAGTGCAAAAGTTTCTTGTCTTTTTTTTTAAATTATTAACTAACAGAATTAAATATGGCAACTGTTTTAGAGACAAACTGGCTCAATGAAAGTTCACATATTATTCCTGCTAAAAATAAATCCAATCCATGTGTTTGTGTGTACTTCCAATTTTCAGTGATCACCAAAATACAGAAATGAAGTACAGAGAGCATTATTTACATGCTTGAGAATGCTATCTTATCTATCTATAAATCAAATATATATATATATACATATATATATATATATATACTGAAATTTTCTTGAAATAAAATAAAACTAGGTTGAATTATTACAGCTTAGCAATGCTACACCATTTCACTGGACAAAAAAGACCCTGATAAACAACTACAACACAGATTTCAGAGACAGTTCTAGGTTCAGCAAGAAGGGTTGTGAAAGGAATAAGAAATTCAAACTGTTTGGCCCATCTACATTTCATTGCCAAAAAGAGAATGCTTTTCAATATATGAAGACAAACACGTTACAGGCAGAAAAGAAGTGTGGGCAAGAACAACTCATGCTGTCCTCGTTTTCTGTTTTCTTTGGAGGATTAAAAATTCAAACCCAAACTTTGTTTTCAGCACCGAGAGTCTGGAAGCCTAAAAGTAAATAGTTGGGCTCTAATTAAGGCAAACCATGTTCCAATTAAAGGTAAAAATGGTTTCCATCCTTAGACTTGAAATATTTTCTAATAACAGAAATGGAAATAGTTCTGACCAGGTCTAATCTGTTAATATAAATTTAATTAAATTTATTGAAAGCCATTTATGTGAGTCAAAAGTTCAGCTGATCACTGAACTTTGGGTCTCAACTGCTAAACTTGGACACAATTTGGGGGAAAACAGCGCTGAGGAAAGAATTTAAATGACTTGGATGTGAGGAATAAGGCATTGTATCAAGTTTTTAAATGCTCAAATTACTTCATTGTGGTGCTGTTGCAAAATATCCAAGAGAGGAAAATGGGGTAATTTTCCAGAGAAGCAAGAGAGGTCTGTAATTTGAGGAGAGAAATTAGCTCTTAAAAACATGGAAAACCACGCTTTGAGAACTAAGTTAATTTTCAGATTCTAAGATTCTGTATGATCAGGTTCCTTTAGACTATAGACAACCTCCATCACTTTGTTGTCAGATTACCCAGAAGGCTAGTCTAAGTGTTGCTAAATAAATCTGTCATTAATAATTATTCAGTGTAATTACACAGAAAATATTCAGTTTTATGGTTGGCACCTCAGGTAGTCAAGAGCTCTATATTATAAATCACCTTTAAAGTTGTCACCACCAGATTCCATCTCATGACAAGTTTCCCTGGCTGACTTACGCATCTCCTGTGCTTACTAAACACATCTCCAAATGATGGCTTTGGGATTAAGATGCTATGGAAGCACAAGTTTAATGCAGTTGAGAGTACCAATTAAAATACCACTAATCATGAAATCGTCAGTGGAGAGAATAATTATCTGTCAATTTTATCTCTTAATAGACACATAGCTCTATGTAATGCAGGGCTAGATGCAGCTGAAAGATAATTTAAAGTCCCATCACCATGCCTTCATTTTGTTTAATATTTCGTAATGTGCCTTCTTGCATACATTTAATATTATATGCACCTTGGCTATAATTTCAAACATGCCTCTTGGATAGAACCTCATAACCTAAATCCAAATAAAGACACATTTGCAATTGTATTTGTGAATTTACTACCTAGTAAGGAGGACTATTAATTCTACCCTTACTCTTCTCTAGATGAGACTTTGACATTACGTGCTGGCATAAATAGAGTAAATTTCTGAAAAACTATCTACTATGAAAAAAAATTGCACATTTTAGAGTTTCCAAATATTTACATAACATTTTTGATCATCACAAGTACTATGTTTAACACTATTCAACAGTGTTTATTAACAACTTTGATTTTTGTACACTTAATGTCCTAAAGGACATTTTAATTAAACATTTATTAAGCTATTCATTCCTTGGATGAATGTGTCCCAGCTAATTTGTGTAATTTCTTAGAGGGAAAGGGATGTGCCAGGAACAAGTATAAATTCAACATTTGGATAAGCAAGCAAATCAAATAAAGGAAATACATAGAATTCTCAGATGAAACTGTTAGGATAAAATATACTGTAGTTAGACACGGCTATACTAAAGTAGCTAGAAATTTCTGTTTCTCTATCTGCCCCCTCACTAGAACAATTCTCTTTTTGAAATTCTTGTCTTTTCACTGAGTAATCATCACTCAATAAGCAAATTTTTGCTGAGAAACATGGTGTGCAGTGAAGACAGAAAAAGCAAGAGAGCACAATTTCTGCAGTCAAAGAGGCATAAACAATAAATAAAACATAGTTAAACAGACATGGCAGAACTGTTTAGAACTGTTAAGCAGAATCTGAAAAGGCTGCAGAGGACACAGAAGCGCTCTGTGCTTGGCTTCTTTATATGCTGAAGATGTGTAAGAGAAATGTGATGATATCACTCAGTTGAAGAAAAGTTTTTCGTTGGTGGTGGTGAATATCATTAAATTATTCACAAAATATGTGAAAATTTTCAAATACCTAGAGAGGATGCAAACACATTGTCCACAAATGCTAGAGAATAATTAGTTCTTCATCAAAGCAATATATTCAAGAAGCCTAATCTTCACACATCCCTTTATATCTCAAACTAAGTTTTGTGGCAAGAATCAAAAATATCCTAATTTTTTAAGCAAATAAAAACTTCCAATATTTCTTTGATATGCTATCAGATGATTCCTTAAAATGCACAAAAAGCTCACAAACCTTTGAGTCAGAATACCTCTGTTTCCTTGGTAATATATAAATAGAATAGCTAGACTATGTCTGTATGTTACGTGATAATTGTTTACAATATGCCAAATTCCTCCAGATATCAGATAAATATTCCATAATTAAATATAAATAATTTCCTATTCAATGCCCATCATATAAAATTTCCTTAAATGTGATTCTTGACCTCATGTCACTGAAAACTTCGAGACATCAACCTCCTCCTAACCTTTCTCTTAATTGAAATTTTTGTTGTACGGTCATCTTTTAGATCTTACGAAAGGATTACCTTTTTCTCCTGTCATGAGGAGTATTTGACCTTTCTGCTTTTCAGTAGAGAAACAGCTCTAGAATACCAGTTGTATCTTATATTTTACATGCACATGTTGCAAAGAATCTTTTTTAAACTAATATTTCATCCTACTCTTGGTTTTGAAAACACTTCATATTTTTATGAATCTCAAAAATTGTATATTCATTTACAGTTTCTTTTTAATTTATTTCTTTTTTATTAATTACAGTTTATTCACTTTGTATCCCAACTGTAGCCCCCTCCCTAGATCCCTCCCAATCTTACCCTCCCTCCCAATCTTACCCTCCCTCCCTTATGTCCTCCCATGCCCCTCTCCCAACCCACTGATAGGGGAGGCCCTTCTCTTCCCTCTGACCTAGCCTATCTGGTCTACTCAGGCCTGGCTTTATTGTCCTCCTCTGTGGCCTGGTAAGGCTGCTCCCCCCTCAGGGGGGAGTGATCAAAGAACTAGTCACCGAGTTCATGTCAGAGACAGTCCCTGTTCCATTTGGACACTGAGCTGCCATGGGCTACATCTGTGGAGGGGTTCCAAGTTATCGCCATGAATGGCCCTTGGTTGCAATATCAGTCTCAGAAAATACTCCTGTGTCCAGCTTTTTTGGTTCTGTTGCTCTCCTTGTGGAGCTCCTGTTCCCTCCATGTCTTTCTATCTCCCCTTCATTTGTAAGATTCCCTGAACTCTGACTACAACTACACATCAAAACTGCTACAAAATGTAACAATGTCTCAATAAAAATCTTATTTATATATTTCTTGATAAAGTGATTATTCAAGATATGTTAATGAAATATATCCTGAGTGACTGCATACTTAATTATTGGAAATGAGTGTATGTTTTTCTTTGGAAATAAACATTATGCAATTCACTGATCAAGAACACCATGGATCATCCCAATCTCCAATTAGGAAAGACCCAGTGGGGGCCAGGAAGGGGATTTGAATTCATTCCATGAGAGGAGCTTCTAAATTTCTCTGAGACTGTAAAATATGTTTACTGGGAAACATAGAATGCATAAGTGACTTCTAGATGAAAAAAAAAATACATATAAGATATGTAACAAATTTTACATTTTGTCTCTGAGTTATTTCTGGGACAAAAAGCCCATTCTTGAGAGAATGAAAAGACGTATCATATACTTTCTTAGTATTTTCTTATTTAATAGTTTTTTTTTTTATTTTGAAACCTAAATTATGGCAAAAAAAATTGTCTTTAGAAAGAAGAATGTTTTGAAAATATTTTTTGAGCTAAAATAATTTGAAATCTGAACATTTACCAGTCACAGACTAACACTGCAGTTTTCAGAGATTTTACTCTAAACGTTTGAGGGAAGGGGTTGTTACCTGCAGTCTATGAATACATGGGGACAAAGGCATTAACCTAACAAATAACGAGGAGTTAATTGTAAGAATGCTGGATAGAACTACTTACCCACTGTTCGTCTAACTCCTGGATTAGTTCTTATTAAAAGCCTAAAACACATGCATTTGAAAAGCTCTAATGTGTAAAAAGAAGTAAGAAGTGGTTATTGGGGTGTAAGAGAATTACAGAGTTTGAAAGAAAACGTAGTTGGATGTAGCACCTGAAACATATTACTAATATAACATATATAAAATATGCAGAAAAGTAACTGCAAGATGTCATATATGTGTGTGTGTGTGTGTGTGTGTGTGTGTGTGTGTGTACACATTAGATAACATATTCATGCTTATAAAACCAGGAAGTTGCCAAAGAGATGTAGGCAGGGGAGCTGGTGGACAAATGGCATAGTTTTAGTAAGGCACTTAGGCCTGTAGGTCTATGATGTAACTTGGTAACTATAGTTAATCAAGTGAAATGAATGTGATCTAAAAATTGCATAGATCTGATAAAGCTAATCAATGTTTATATGTAAACAAATGAACATTGATTAGGTTGGTTTAATCATTTTATATCAAGAAGTCACAGAAATATTACTGACAGGTAGATATACATTATATACATTATTTTGTGACTGAAGAAGTGGCTCAGTCACTAAAGTGTTTGCCTATATGTATGAGGATCAGAGTCAAGATCTCTAGGACCCATTGAAAAGCAAGGCATAGTTCAATGTTCTTTCCTGCTTTTTCTTCTAACAGATTTAGCATTTCTGTTTTCATGTTGAGGTCTATGATCCACTTGGCTATACTTTTATACAGGATGGTAAGTATGGATCTATTTGCATTTTCTACATGTAGACATCCAGTTAGATCAGCACCATTTGATGAAGGTGCTGTGAATTTTTTTTTCCATTACATGGACTTGGCTTCTTTGTCAAAATCAGGTGTCCGTAGGTGTGTGGGTTTATTTGTATGTCTTCGATTCGATTCCATTTATCCTCCAGTCTGTTTCTATGCCATTACCATGCTGTTTTTATTACTGTTACTCTATAGTATAACTTGAGATCAGGGATGGAGATACCTCTAGAAGTTCTTTTACTATACAGGATTGTTTTAGTTATTCTGGGTTCTTTTGTTTTTCCATGTGAAGATGAGAAATATTCTTTCAAGGTCAAAAATAATTTTGTTGGTGTTTTGATGGGAATTGTTTTGAATCTGTAGATTGCTTTTGGTATGACAGCCATTTTTACTGTGTTAATCCTATCAGTCTATGAGCATGGGAGATCTTTAGAGCATACAGAGAGAGGACCTAGACCCCTGCTCACATGTAATATAAAGAAAGCTCAGTCTCTCTGTAGGTTCCCTAGTAGTAGGAGAAGAAAAAATCACTGGCATGAACTCTGTTGCCTGCTCCTTGATCACTTCTCCCTGGTGGGGCGAACTAACCAGCCCACAGAGGAAGAGGATCCAGGCAGTCATGAGTGGACCTGATAGGGTAAGGTCAGACAATAGGGAGGAGGACTTCCACTATCAGTGGACTAGGCAAGAAGAATAGTGAAGGAAGTGGGAGGGAGATTGGGGTGGGACCAGGAGGAGATGAGAGAGGGGTTACAACTGGGATACAAAGTGAATAAATTGTAAATATTATAATAATAACAATGATAACAATAAATGTATTTTCACCTAAAAAAAAAAAGAAAGAAAGAAAAAGAAAAGCAAGGCAGACCAGTTCCTGTCTGTAACTCCAGTACAGAGCTAAGGGGCCCAGAAATCACAATCTCTGGTACTTACATGTCAGTCATACTTGCTTGCTCTGGGTTCTGACTTAAATAGTAAGGTGGAGAACTACTGAGTGAGAAAGACACCAGACATTGTCTCTGTCCTCCAAGATCAAGTATGAATACATTGTTACTTGCAGACTCCTACACAAATACACAAAGAACGCTACTCCATAGGATAATACTGAGAATGGATAAAAAACATTCTATTCACAGATTCTCAAGAACAGAATCCATATGTCTATGGCTACTTGCATTTGAATGCAGATATAACACACACCCAATAAAATGCACTCCTCCCTATTTGTCTCATGCATAGTACACATTCACACATGCCTTTCTATCAAGCTTCATATGTTAACTAGAAATTATCTTGGAGTCCTAATTTAACATATAAAATGACACCTCTAACGATTTTCAGTAGCATATTGTATTTAATCTACTGCAGCATTTTATCAGTCCATAACATAATCAATATAACAGTTTTGTAGAAGATGGTTCATTTTCTTGTTTTGTTTTAGCCATCAGATTCCAACTTTGGAAGGCCACAGTTGAGTGGCTTGTGTGGCTGGTGGCTGCTGTGTCACGGAACCCTGAATTATAGGCTCAAAACCTGAGGTTTTTTGCTTTAGTTTAAATAAATTGTTTAAGATGCTAGTTGGATAATGAAGGGAAATAAAAATCAGTGCCAGTCAAGAGTCTCAATAGGGACAAAAGCAGCTCTATTTTCAAGAAACAAAACAAAACGTAATTTTCTTTTTGGCTAAAGGCAAATGTTAATATAGGCATTTTCAACAACTTCAGTAGAAAACAGAAAGAAATAAACTCTGGTACACATAAGAAAGACCTCAATGAATTCTTTCGCAGTGTGAATGCTTAGAAAACCAAAAGTACAGCCTTGCTATTAGCATTGACTTTGTAACAAGAAAAGCCTGAGGAAGTCACAGAGCGTAGCAGCTCAGCAGACCAGTGGCGGAAAGAATGACGCCTTTCACATCATGCAGTACATTTCAAAACTGAAAACTGACAATCGGTGAGAGTAGAGAACAGCAGGGCAGATAATAATTGGGGACTTCATTGCATGCTAATGACTAAGCCACTGCAACAGCAAAAGTATTTAAGGAAGGCAGAAACCCGATCGATCATTACAGGTTTATTTTTAACAGGCTAGTTCTTTTCATAGGATCCTAAATTGAATTCTAACATAGTTCTCTGTTTCTACAGAACACATGCTGTGCCACTGTGTGCCAGTGGAGCAAACCCACGAAAGTTTGCATTCACATGCTTAATTTTTCCTTCCTTAATAGTTTACTTGGACTGTTGAGGATCAAAAGAGAAATATAAAGGAAGGGAAAAATAAAATTTCTAAAAAGCGTTTCTTCTCCTGAATGTAAATAGCAAACAACAACAACAAAAAAATACAAAGTTACATTTTGATCCTTCTTTTTGGTCACCGACCAAATTGGGTTTCTGCAAAACTCTATGCTATATGACACTAAATTGGGGGGAGGGGTGTCTAATAAAGAAGGTCCTTACTTACTGTCTCTTTTTCGCTTTGAAATTATTTTATAATATTTATTTATTTATATATGTGAGTGAGGTGGACAGGTATCAGGGCAAGCATGTGAAAGTCAGGACAACTTGTAGTTGCCTTGTCTCTTCTGAAATTTAGGGATCAGAAAGGTCCCTGCTTCACAGCAGGAGTTATAAAAGGCTCAATCATCTCCTTGTCCCTATAATTGTCTTCTTCTTCTTCTTCTTCTTCTTCTTCTTCTTCTTCTTCTTCTTCTTCTTCTTCTTCTTCTTCTTCTTCTTCTTCTTCTTCTTCTTAGGATTTGAGCTCAGATTGGAGAATTGGTAGAGTGGTTAAGAGCATCTGTTCCTCTTTCAGAGGGCCTGGGTTCAAACTCCAGCACCCCTAAGCTACCTAACTCAGTTTGTAAATCTAGTACTAGGGTATCTGACTGCTCCTGTAACCTTTCTGGGCACAAGGCATGCACATGGTGCCCATACATGTATGCAAAGTACTCACACACAGAAAATAATAAGGTAGATTATACAGATTAAGTGAAGAAGACAGTGTTCCAGAACCTATGACCTTGCAGGTGGCCCTTACCAAAGTTTAGGGGAAAGAGACTAGATAGGAAAAAAAATATTTTACTAATGGAATTAATTTACAAGTGAAATGAATTTATTTATGTTATGTTCCTGATTCAGTCTGAGATACCCTCAATGGAGATAAAAATAAAAGATGGGAGTCTCATTTGTAATCTTGCTCCAAAATCGTTTTCATATGCCATGATAAAATTGCTCCTTCTGAGCCTTACCACGGTTGAGAATTGATGCTTGTAATCTACATGTTTTACAAAGGAACATTAATACTTAGATGATAGACACTGTGCTGTAAATATGTAGTATCTATCAGCAATTTATATATTTAATATGTTTTTCAGAAAAGAAGATATATGTTTCTTTAAAAAAGTATTCATTCCAGGGTCATGAAAACATAGGCAGCCAAAATTTAATAACTGCAGAATTTTTGATGTTATAAAATAATAATTTAAAAACCAAACCACCAACTTGGAAATTTTTGTGTGAAAATATTTTAAAAAATATATTTAGAATGTGTTCAGTTAGTTGGATTCCTCTGAATGGCTAGAGATTAAAGGGGAGGCAAATGCTCTTTTTGTTGCAAGACTTCTACGCACATTCTTATAATCACATATGCTTTTTCTTTCAGACTCTTTTTTCCTGACCATTCTATTGAAATGTACTCTTGTTTCTGATTTTACTGAAAAATTACTGCACTTGAGATTAGTGCTTGTGAAAAGATAACTACTCACCTTCATGTCCATATGTGTGTGTGTGTGTGTGTGTGTGTGTGTGTGTGTGTAATATATATCATCATTGTTAAAAACTCAAACACCCAAACAACATGCTTTGGAGTCATCTCCATGTTGGAGGTCAATAAACAAGAGTAGTTTCAGGAAAGTTCACTGACTTATGGCATTAATAGAGAAGAAAAATAACCATCAAGAGCAAAGGGTTTTGAATTTTTCAATCTGTAGTCACCGTTCTAAAGAAAGACCACGGCCTTTACAACTGTGAAGTAACTCCATCCCTCATAAAGAGCTGCTTTATATCCGAGTATTACAAAATAGTATATCGTGCTCACTGAGTACAAAGAAAATTTTTCAAATTCTTCAGAAATTGGTCATAAAGTAGAATAGCTTATGCAAAAACATATCACATGGTTTTCAATAACATCTTTAGCAAAGTATGTTATTCTTGTTGAACATCGTTATTTTCCCATTTCACACTTCACAAGGCTTCTGCTCTGCTTAAGATTCTCAAGAGTAACCTAACGGAATTGCCTGGTGTATACAAACATGCGATAAATAGCTGACAGCAGATACAAGACTTGGTTGTGACCTCAATTTGTTCTCTACAGATTGGACAAAGTTGAAGAAAGAATTTAGCCCTCCTATTCTTTATGCTCTGTTAATTGTGGATAATCTTAGAATCTGTGCTGTTAATTGTGGATAATCTTAGAATCTGTGGTAAAATCACGAGATATATGTGTAACTTTTTCTGATGTACGTTGACATTTCATAGCTGTCCTTCATCAGCTGGTTAATTCTTTCCAAAGATACAGGTGACAGGTGAAATATATTTTTCTATGTACTTGGCTTATTTTTTTCTTATTTCAGAAATATTTGAAAAATATTTTCTATTTATACCCAGAAATCGCATCTGTGATGCGGACAATGGTATGTGTTAAAGTCACTCTGAGTCATATTTCACCATCATATGTCACTGTCAACACTGATGAGCAGGTAGTTTGCCAGCCTCATCCTTGTTCAGGATAGAACCACAATGTCAGAGCTACACCAGATCACTTTCTCTGTACCCGGGGGAGGATTTCTTATTTTCCCCCAAACAGAGGGAATCAATGACATTGCTATGTGTGGAAGAGTAGATTCATGATTCTGTTTTTCTCTCGGAAAAGCAAGAAAAAAAGAAAAGAAAAGAAAGAAATCTTTAATGAAAAGTATAAGAAGTAATTATTATATGTGTTAACTAACTGTGTTAAACTTGACAAGCTCTAAAGCTGCCATAAACAAAGAGTACTTTCAAATGCTTGAAGTGTTCAAGATGAAATGCCCCAGTACCCTACAGAACATATTCCCTCCCTATCACGTGGCTAGAGCTGTGACCCAGTCAGAACTGTAGACTACAAGAAGAAACACATTTTGCTTTTGGATATAAAGAAATGTGTCCTAGAAAATTTCTGCAGTATCTCTGTTACCACATAGCTGCAAGTGATGCTTTTCCACTCATGTTTATAAGGCCTTAATTGAAATATGAATGGCTATAGGTGAAACAGTCCTAACATAAAGTGCAACTTAATCAACATTAGTGACATTTTCATCTATCATAATAAAAACTGAATTGTTTCCCGTTGATTCTTTACTTGGGAATTTGTATTCTTAGGCCCTGGGCATGAAAATAATTTTGTCATTCAAAATAAACAGTCTAGCTCCAAATGTGGTCATTTTAGGTAAGGAAAGGAAAGAATTATAATGTTATAAATATTATATGTCAAACACAATGCAGATAGAAACTCATATTCTTTAAATACAACATTTTTAACATTTCTTAGTATGATAAAACATAACAATTTCTTTGTACTACAGAGATATTACATTTACCCCAAATGTTGTTACAATTGATTTGTTATAAAGAGAATCTGAACTGTAGGGTTTCGAATTGCAAATTTAATTTTAAGAAAATTTTAAATTTTGTTTTGTGATAGTAGTTTAAAGGGATTTTATTGAAAATTTTAAATATTGGACTAGAAAACATCAACAGAGAGACATGATGAATGTTTTTTATTTATATATTTATTTATTACAATTAATCCACTTTGTATTCCTGCTGCAGCTCCTCCTTCTTCTCCTCCAATGCCCTTTCCCTACTTCCCTGATAGGGGAGTACCTCCTCCCCTTCTAACTTATCAGGTCTCACCAAGGCTGGCTGTATTGTTTTCCTCTGTGGCCAGGCAAGGCTGCACTCCCCAGAAAAAAAGGTGATCAAAGAGCTGGCCACTGAGTTCATGTCAGAGACAGACCCTGTATCCCTTCCTAGGAAACCAACTTGGAATCCGAGCCCCCTATGGGTTTCCCAAAACAGGGGTCTAGATTCTCTCTATGCATGGTCCTAAGTTGGAGTATCAATCTCTGCAGAGCCCCTGCGCCCAGGTATTTTGGCTCTGTTGTTCTTTGCAGAGTTCCTGTTCCCTCCAGGTCTTTTTATCTCCCCCTTCTTCCATAAGGATTCTGGCACTCTGTCCAAAGTTTGGCTTTGAGTCTCAGTATGTCCTTCAATACCCTGGTGGGTACAATTTTCAGAGGTCCTCTGTCGAAGGCTCCTGTCCTGTTCCTTGTCTTCTCCAACTTCCGATATCTATCCTGTTTGCCCTTTTGAATGCGGATTAAGCATCTTCCCTAAGGACCTCTTTGTTGTTTAACTTCTTTAGGGACATAGGTTTTAGTATGTTTATGCTATATTACATGGCTATATTACATATCCATTTATAAGTGGGTATATATCAGGTGTGTCTTTTTGCTCCTGGGTTATCTCACTCAGAATGATCTTTTCTATTTTAACCATTTGCCTAATAAATTAATGATTTCCTCGTTTTTGATTGCTGAGTAACATTCCATTATGTAAATGTACCACAATTTCTGTATCCATTCCTCTGTTGAGTGACATCTGGGTTGTTTCCAGATTCTGGCTATTTCAAATAAAGCTATTATGACCATAGTTGAGCAAATGTCCTTTTTGAATGGTGGGGCAAATTTTGGGTATATGCCCAGGAATGGTATAACTGGATCTTGAGGAAGCACTATTCCTAATTTTCTGAGAAAGCGCTGGATTGATTTCCAAAGTGTTTGTACAAGTTTATAGTCCCACCAGCAATGGAGGAGGGTTCCCCTTTCTCCACAATCTCTCCAGCATGCATCATCCCTTGAGTTTTTGATCTTAGCCATTGTGATGGGTGTGAGGTGAAATCTCAGGGTTGTTTCGATTTGCATTTCCAGAATGACTAAGGATGTTGAGTATTTCTTTAAGAATCATATATTTTAGAATGGTAGAGAAACACTTAAAGAAATGCTCAACGTCATTAGTCATTAGGGAAATACAAATCAAAACGACCCTGAGAGTTCACCTTACACCCATCAGAATGGCCAAGATGAAAAACTCAAGTGACAACACATGCTGGAGAGGTTGTGGAGAAAAGGGAACCCTCCTCCATTGCTGGTGGGAATGTAAACTGGTACAACCACTTTGGAAGTCAATCTGGTGCTTTCTCAGACAATTAGGAATAGTGCTTTCTCAAGACCCAGTTATACCACTGCTAGGCATATACCCAAAATTTGCTCAAGTACACAATAAGGACATTTGCTCAACCATGTTTGTAGCGGCTTTATTTGTAATAGCCATAACCTGAAAACAGCCCAGAATGGGTACAGAAATTGTGGTATTTTTACACAATGGAATACTACTCAGCAATCAAAAGTGAGGAAATCATGAAATTTGCAGGCAAATGGTGGGATCTAGAAAAGATCATTCGCAGTGAGATATCCCAGAAGGAGAAAGATACACATGGTATATACTCACTTATATAGACCTATAAGATATGATAAACATAATGAAATCTATACACCTAAAGAAGATAAACAAGAAAGAAGCCCCAGGGTAAGATGATCAATCCTCACTTAGACAAATGGGATGGGCATTGAACGTATGACAGGAGTCTACCGCAGAAAGCATCTGAAAGACTCTACCTAGCAGTGTTCCAAAGTAGATACTAAGACTCATAACCAAACCTTCGGCAGAGTGCAGGGAATCATATGAAAGAAGGGAAGTTTGATGTGGAAAAAATAGGAGCTCCACAAGGACCAAACATATCTGGGCACAGGGTCTTTTCTGAGATGGACACTCAACCAAAGACCATGAGAGGATAAAACCTAGAACCTCTGCTCAGATGTGACCTGTGATAGCTCAGTAATCAATTGGTTTCCCATAGTAAGGGGAACAAGGACTATTTCTAACAGGAACTCAATGACTGGCTCTTTGACCTCCCCACCTCCCAAGGGAGGAGCAGTACTGTTAGGCCACAGAGGAGGACTTTGCAGCCAGTCCTGAAAATACCTGACAAAATGGAGTCATAGGAAAGGGGAGGAGGTCCTCCCCTATCAGTGGACTTGGAAAGGGGGAGGGAGAAGATGAGGGAGGGAGGGTGGGATTGGGGAGGGAATGAGGGATACAGCTGGGATACAGAATTAACAAAATGTAACTAATGAGAATAATAATAATAAAAAAAAGAATTTCAGACAAAAAAAATCATATATTTGCTAAAAAGTATTGCAATTGTCTCAATGGGAATGGTGTTTAAAAAAAAATGAAAAGGCCTTATATGATATGTACCATAGTTAATAAATCAATCTTGTAAAAAATAAACACAGGCCTCAGAGAAAAAGAAAGACATAAAATATCTTAGTTTGATTTTGTGAATGTTGTTGTACATGAAGTAGTATAGTGTATATTAAATTACCTTATCTTATTGAATTATTGAATTAAGAATGTTTCAATATAAATGTATACAAATTCTTTTAAGTAGATATACTTAGAAAAGATTTATTATCACTAAAATGGATTTTTTTCTTGTGGATAATAAAAATTTAATTATAACATAAAATCAAATTTAAAGTCAGCTGGTTTATAATTGTTACATTTTCTCCATACCTGTAATACAATGTAACAATTAAATAAGTTTATTATTATTATTATTATTATTTACAAAATCAAACCCCTTAGAACATTGCCGTGTTGTATAGATTGCTGTAAATTCAGTTGTTAACATTTCTGTGTTATGTTAAGGCACCCTAGAAGTGCCTAAGTTTATTTTTCAAGCCCCATGACAAAATTGAAAGGAAAAATCCTTTTGATAGAAAAGGAAAACATAGGATTACAAGTAGCATTATGTAATGACCTGCATACACTTGAACATGCCCGGGGGAGGGGGGCTCTATCTTCCTTTAATAGATTGCGAAAGGCTCACTTTAACAGAGAAATAATGGGACCCTTTTTAGAGAACATTTATTTACTAAGTTCTTGTGGATGAAAGTTAGGAATGTAAATCTGAACAAGACTCTCTGGCCTCTCAACAGATAAAGAATCTGCATATGAATGCTCTTTGTTTCATTGATTCCTGTAAAACTTCGCCCTGGTGATCTAACACTACAAAGCATCTTTACCCTAAATTTCTATACAGCTTCATGGAAATCCACTCTGTATATGCATCACAAGGCATCGTTAATTGAAACTTGAGTATCTTTGCTTTCCTCATATCTCTGAAAGGATAATGTGTGAGCCTAAATCACAGCCACAGCCTTCTTGCTGCAGCAAGGAAAAGGGAGCCTATTTGTATTAACGCCAGGTAGTTCAGTAAGATTTGTTTTCTAAGATATACAACAACA
The DNA here is from genome assembly GCF_907164565.1 of Psammomys obesus. Taxonomy (NCBI): domain Eukaryota; kingdom Metazoa; phylum Chordata; class Mammalia; order Rodentia; family Muridae; genus Psammomys; species Psammomys obesus. The sequence goes on from NW_026585689.1 coordinate 21,093,296, forward strand.
TGAAGGCTGTGCTATTTGTTGACTACTAAATATGGATTTTCTGTTTGTTTCATTGTTTTTTTTTTTTTTCCCTTTCTGCAAGACAGCCTATAAAAATAGGATCATTGGAAGAAAGCTACTGGCAAAATAAACTAAAAGTACTTAGGGCATCTCTACAGATCTTTATCCCTGGCTAAATAATTTTGTGCAAATAAGATAACTGGCAGCACAAGTGTGAACAATGTTTACAGAACATTTCTATGTCAGATGTAAAGATGCCTGTATCTGCATTGAAATTTTGAACATCATAAATGGAGTATGAAACTGTGAAGATAAAGATAAATTATTTTTGTTTTATTTTTATTTATTTATTTATTTATTTATTTTTGTAGAATGATTCAGAATATATCATATACCAAGAGTATGTACATATGTGGTGTTTTCTAGAGCAGATTTATTTTGTGTAACTTTGTTTATTATACCTTTTGTCAGATACTAAAAAAATTGTTTATTTTGACTCATAGAACCAGTGGTCCTTGAGCAAGACAACTAAAGAACTGCACCTTATTTAAACTTTTAAACTTTCCATAGCTTTATTTAAATTCCATTAGACACATACAGTTGATCAGCAGCAGTTACTTCCTGAATTCCCTGAGGGCATAAAGGTGCCCTCATAGTTGCTTGAATCTATAACATAAAAATAATCAACATTTGCATATTATTATTCAGATACACCTGTACCCTTCAGACATTTCTAGATTCCATAAAACATTCAAGATTACACACATTCCGAGTAAATAATTGTTATGGTGCTTGATATATATATACATCACAGGAAAACACAGTTTGTATATGTAGCCAACATCTACTTTTGAGGGGGTAAATTTTGAGGTTGTACTTGAATTAAATTTATTTTTATTTTTTCTCTCTTTCTCTATTTCTCTGTGTGTGTGTGTGCATGCGTGCGTGTGTGTGTGTGTGTGTGTGCGCGAATGCTCATGATTGTGACCAAGCTTTTTTACATATCATACAAGTAAAGGCCAGAGGACATCTTTCAGAAGTTGGTTTTTCCTTCCTTTGCTAGTATCCAAGAATTGAAATTAGTTCCTCAGTCATGAGCCGCCACTCCTTCTCTCTTTCTTTCTTTCTTTCTTTCTTTCTTTCTTTCTTTCTTTCTTTCTTTCTTTCATTTCTTTATTTATTTCATTTCTTTTTTTCACAAAGAACCATCTTGCAGGCCTTGAAATACCTTTTGTGTATGTATAGTAGAATCCCTTTACTTCATTTATTTTTATTTGGAGAATACATTTTAAATTATTACACTGAAAGCATATATATATATATATATATATGTATATATAAGAAAATGCTCGATCATTTTATGTTGGGGTTATGGGAGATTGTTTTAAAAGGTTTAATAGCTATGTAATACATATTTGCTGAACAAATCAATGGACAATTTGTAATGTAAGTTGACTTGTAAGGCAATTCATCACAGTGTCCACTCATGATCATTATTAGACCACACTGCATATGTAAGATAATAAACACCAAACAACCTACACTTTTTTGTGACAGTTATGACAGCTAAACAATAAGAGAGATTGAGATGAATATCTGGACTCCAAATACGAGATATGGCGATGAGAAAGGAAACAAACAAAAATAAAAACATTTTTTACAGATTACAGAATACTAGTGTTTTCATTCTCTCCAATAAATTCTTTTCAAACACAAGGAAAACCTTTATAATAGAAGAATGTGTCAAACAATCCTAAGCTATTAATCACTGAGCATTGAACCAGATGCAATAAACAACTTCCTCACAAGGAGCCTTTGGATCTATTCATTGTTCTGAGGGGTCGCATAGGGAATAGATGCAGAAGCTATATTAAGTGGCTTACTCTTGTTTTCTTAAGGTTTTTCATATAAGAAATCTCGGGAAGACATACAGAACATTCGATGAAATTGCTCATAGAAGTTATACCATTTTCATAGGCTTTTCCCATCTATGTTTGGCTAAAAACTGCGGCACGAATCAATTTAAAATCTTTATTTTAACTATTTCCCTGCTACAGTCCAGGCCAGCCTGGAACTTGTGCATCCCTGGCTGGTCGGAAACCCACAGAGCTTCTACTTCTCAAGTGTTGTGAGATTACAAGTGTGAGGCAGTACATTTGGCTTCTTTTAACACTGAGAGTGCGTCACATTTCTCTGTTGTTGTTGCGCAACAGCTAAACATTGCATTCCACCTTTTTTTGTAAGCACTTGTAACTATTATTGAGATAATTAAAGTCAGTTTTAACTCTTTTATATTAAAGTACCATTCTGTACGTATCTGTGATACTATTGATCAAATATGTGGAAGCATACAGTGGATGTGCAAAATGTAAAATAAAATTTAATTACTGTTAGACATCATTTTGACAAAAACAGTTTACTCTACTCTGAGAAATAATTACTATTTTGAGGTTTAAACAGGCTTAAAATTCTTGACTTTAAGTGTACTTCACATATGTAGACAAAACAAAACTACGTGTAGGAGGATGTGTTTCCTTACAGCAACACATACAATTATTTTGAATAATGGATATTTAAACAATAAAACGTGAATGCATTTAGAAATTAGAATGAAAAACAAAAATAGAAGTGCTTTCAAAACAGAAAATATGCATTGCCTTGAGAATAACTACTACATCCTAGAAACATGCTTTCCTCTTGAAAGCACACATAACTTCCTTTAGAGGAAAGATGAATTTCAGTGTCTTGAGAAAAATGATCCTTGGCCTAGGTATATTGCCTCAAAGTGGCCATAGTGTGGAAAATACCATAAGTTGAAGATAGCATAAATTTAAAAAAATAAAAAGCATTTTGCACATTAAGTTACAATACATCAAAGATGACCAAATAAGCCAACTGTAAAACGTAGCCTATTTGTCCCTCTTGAAGGTTTGCCTGGGACAGACACTACCCATTATCTTCAAAGAATATTTCATTTCATATATTGGTGATATTGGGAAGGACTGCAAAATACAGACTACACAGCATGTTTTTTTATGGATGGTTATTTTCAGAAGTTAAAATATTTAAAGTCAGGTATTAAATCTATTATCTTCCTGTTAAGTCCACCATGCTTTCAAAAGAGTAAGATTCATTAATCAATAAATTATTACATTTCTCTATTTTCTACCATTAAACTATCTTTTGCTTAAAGATAAGAGTTCTAGCTTATGTCAGTTTATATAGGACAATTTATGAGTACAAATTACAGGGGAAAGGAACACATAGTTGTATATATGTGTATATATGTGTAATATATGTGTTTTTAAACAGATGTGGTAATGTTCATACATGAGATATAGTTATAATTATAAAACCAGAAGTTGGTTCTAGTCCCTCACTCATAAGTTTTAGAGATTCTTCTAATTCTTCACACTAGATGAAATATTAAAATAATGAGGACAGAAGTAATTTGGAATGTTAAGTAAATGCAACATACTATTATAAATAATTATACAAAGTCCCCGAAGTGCAATTTTTCTTTTTTTTATTTGAATATTCTTAAAGTTTTGAATGCTATAGAAATTTGTATATTTCATAAATCTATTTCCATAGTCATATTCCCTGGCATAACTAAACTTACGCTCATTCAAAGGATTTCATGATCCCTCATTATGTCACAAAAGTGCCTGATGACTGAATTAGACTTCTGGTAAGAGGTTTTGCACCCATGGTCTTAAAACATGAGCTACCTCAGCACCATGAATGCCCTGTTTATAGTTTCATGTATTGGCTGTGCCAGTTCCTTCTCATTTATTTGTTCATTGTTTCTTCATTACAGATTCTGCTTTTATGGTGATCCCTGGAGTGAAGAACCATGTAAATCTGTATAGCATCAGACTGCTTACCAAGCTCTGCTAAATTACACTTTGCAGCCAGGAGATTGATTTGTTAAGACTTTTTTTGTAAATCTTTTTAAATATAGTTTTCCTTTTTAGTTTTTTTTTCTCTCTCAGAAGAATAGCTTTGTAAAAATTGAAAGTAAATTATAAGTACTTATTTTGCTTTTCTCATGATACTGGTGAAATTTTTTTCTTTTATTATTATTATTAATTACACTTTATTCATTTCATATTCCCCCATAAGCCCCTCCCTCCTCCCCTCCAGGTCCCACCCTCCCCCCTTTTCTGCATGCATGCCCCTCCCCAAGTCCACTGATAGGGGAGGTTCTCCTCTCCTTTCTGATCTTAGTCTATCAGTTCTCATCAGAAGTGGCTGTATTGTCAGGGCTCTAGGTTATCTCCACGGATTTTCCTTGGTTGGAGTATGAATCTCTGGGAAGTTCCCTGTGTTCAAATTATCTTGTTTAATACTGCATACATGACTTGTTTTCTGTGTTTACATGTGACAGAGAAGAGAGCACAAATTCAGTTTGCAAATTTTATTTTCAACACTGTCTTGGGGTTTTCTATTCTCTGATAGACATTTACTACTGGAGATAGCATCCTAATTTAAAGTTAATGATTGTGCAGTAGTTCCCTGTCTATAGCCTCATTTTTTTTTTTTTTTTTTTTTTTTTTTGTTTTTTTTTGTTTTGGCACAGACTGTTACCTCAGATTTCAAATCTGGGCCTGGAAAGATGGTTCAGCCATTAAGAACATGTACTCCTCTTGCAGAACTCTTGAGTTTCTCAACTGCCTACAACTCAATTTTTCATCATCAAGTTTAGGGAATCCAACACCTTCTTCTGACATCCATGGCTACTGTGTGTCCTTGAACAAATCTATAAACACACATACAGACACACACACAAACACCACATATTTAAAACTAAGAAGGTTAAAATCCAAAGTAAAATAAATTACATATTAAACAAAAATACTGATCATAAGTTATGTGTGCACTAAATACTATTTATCTGCTTGATATATATCAGTGAATAAAGATGATGTTAAATTGTCTGAGAATGAATATAAATAATATTTGAAAATGATAAATTTCAGAAGAAAAACAAGAGCACACCAGGGTACAGGATAAATGTAAAAATAGTGGCATGATTTTTCAAAATCAGGGTTGGGGCAAGTCATATTGAGAGGCTTAAATCTGAATAACAATTTCGAATACTTGAAGGAGCTTTTGGGAGGGAGCAAGGTCCAAACTGAAAGAAAAGAAAGAAAAGGGGAAAGGACTGTGACTGAAGAGTCTAGGCAAGGCTTACTGTAGAGTTAGGGAGCCAAGGAGGCTGGAGAAAAGTGAGAATCAGGTGAGAATAACAAACCGAGGTGATTAAAGGGAACTTCATTGTGAAATATGGCAACAAAACTCCAGATAGCCCTGAAAATATAGATAACACCATTAAGAATTGTTTAATTAAACCTCAAGATTTTTAGTTTGATGATGGAACACAGAGGATTTTGCTACTGTTTGTACAATGTTATAGGGCAATGTTTAAGGGTATTTGTATTCTATTATACATTTTGGGGAAATTTTAGAGTAAAAGTTTGTTTTAGATTCCCCTCGCCTCTTTCTTGATGGGACTGCCTTGCTGGGCCACAGGGGAGGAGGGCAAGCTCAGACCTCATGCAACTTGATGCACTGGGCTGGATGGGAAAGGGAGCTCCCTTTTTCTGAGGAGAGGGATGGGGGAGGGGGATGGATGTAGGGTGGGACTGGCAGGGGAGGAGGGAAAGGGGTTATAAGGATGTAAAGTGAATAAAATAAGTGAGGAAAAATAACATAAAATAGTTTGTTACATTGTTAATTTGATTTACTATAACAAAAGAACAATAATTCCTTTTTTTTCTTTTTTTTAAATTCTTTATTAATTTTTTACAGTGAAAATCTACACTTGAAATTGGGAGGAATTATAATTGTGAAAAGGATCCGTAATTGAACAATAAGCATGGATGAATCTCACTGAATATATATGAATGCTATAATGCATGGATATATTGACTTAATTAAAATATAGCAAAGCATATTAAAGTATAATAAAGCTGAATTATCCCTTTATTAAGGTAACCACAATAATATGCTTCTTTTCAGGTGTCTTTTCTTGTATTTCAGCTGTGGTGCCATAAGCAATGATGATTAAACTTTTATTGATATCAGAGAAGTAAGAATTCATTAAAATATTTTTAGTAATAGATCAACAAGAGTGATTGCAATTTCTTATTTCTTAAGTAAATTTTATAAATAGAGTTGTTTGGATTTCACTGTGTGTGTGTGTGTGTGTGTGTGTAAATGCATACACATTTCTATTTGTTTATGTGCACCTGTGAGTGTGGTGTGTGTATCCACGGGTGTGCAGATGCACAGTTCTGTGCATACTCATGCTGAGGAAATAACAATCCATAGGAGAAATTTTTTTTAAATTTTTGTTTATTATTATTTACATTTTATTAACTCTGTATCGCAGCTATATCCCACTCCCTCATTCCCTCCGAATCCCACCCTCCCTCCCTCATCTCCACCGTGCCCCTTGCCAAGTCCACTGATAGGGGGGACCTCCTCCCCATTCATCTGATCCTGTTTTATCAGGTATCTTCAGGACTGGCTGCAAAGCTCTCCTCTGTGGCCTAGCAGGACTGCTCCTCCCTTGGGGGATGGGGAGGTCAAAGAGCCAGACATTGAGTTCCTGTCAGAAATAGTCCTTGTTCCCCTCACTATGGGAAACCAATTGGTTACTGAGCTACCACAGGCTACATCTGAGCAGAGGTTCTAGGTTATATCCATACATGGTCCTTGGTGGAGTGTCAGTCTCTACCTAGCAGTGTATCAAAGCAGATACTAAGACTCATAACCAAACCTTCCACAGAGTGCAGGGAGTCATATGAAAGAAGGGGGAGTTAGTATGACGTGGAAAGGATAAGAGCTCCATAAGGACCAAATATATATAGGTCCAGGGGTCTTTTCTGAGACTGACACTCCACAGGAGGACTTAATGATTCCTGCTGTGCTACTCCTCACCTTATAACTATGAATCTCTTGGTGAGCCTAGAGACAGACTTGCAGCTAGCAAGCCCCAGTGATGTTCTCATCAGTCCTTCACAATACTGATGCTATAGGTTTGTGTATACCTGTGATACAGCAGTCCATGGAATTAATTTTTTTCTCTCCAGGTAAGAGGGGAAATACCCAAGAGTCTTAGAAAACAAACGTACTTCACTGTCAAGGAAAGCTGAAACATTCAAGACTCCCTAGAGCTCTATGTGATGGAGGCAGCAAACTACTGCAGGAAACTCGCCATGCTCGCAGCCTGAAGTAGGTTCATGCAGAGAGATGTAGGCCTGAAACTTTCACGAGTCGCTCCTTGTATTGGGGTGGGCTTTTGTTGATTTCATTCTTGCTCCAGCAAGTAACCCTTTAGCCAGACACTTGTAAGTAATACTAACATAAATCGCTAGTTCTGGATTTCGGTAGGCTGGTTTTATTAGTCTGTCATGAGCCTCACCTTTTTCTCTCTGAGGAATTTCTGTGTAGCTATCATTTGTGTCTTCATTATAAATTAATATATATTATGCACTCTATATGTACACTCAATGTGTATTGCAGCTTAATTGCATCAATTAACTACTCAGATATGTAATAATCATTTTCTTCAAATCTGCTTCATCTAATATTCATATTCATAAACAGGACAAGAAGGAAAAACTACATGAAACCTACTAATTATACCACTGTAACCCACCTTTGAGCTACGTAATTCAGTTTTTTTTTTCAAAACATACCTATTATCTCTAGAAATAAAACTCAGAGATGCTATGCTGATTCCCAAATACCAACATCAAACATATGTCAAAACCTGAAAACCTGCCTTGAAAACCCATGTATCAGATAAAATTAACCTGGACATTTTACATGGCTATTCTGCATTCCACTATCAATCTGGAATCAACCCATAAAATCATCAAAATGACTTACCAATAGAAAGCTGAGAGGGCAAGTAATAAAATACAATTTTTTACAAGTAGAATACTTGTCAGTTCCAAGACCTACAAGCCCTATGGTAATTCAACATCAACTTTTAAAATTAATCCCAAATAAATGACATGCCACTCTGTGATTGTAGAGCACTCATTCTTACAAGGTTTTACATGAGAAACAAATCCCTCTGAATAAATGATGCATAATTCAAATATCCTTATCATAGAAATTCTTAAATGTATCTAATTTTGAATTTTTATGAATGCTCAGAGAAGAAATATGAAAACAGACCCTGTATTTTGGTTTAATGCACAAAGCTTCTATTAGTGTTAATGGGAGTTAAACACATAAATCCATTGTGCATCAATAGAAGAGCGGAAGCTGTAATGTATAAAATGAAGGAATTAAATCATTATGAGTAATTCTTTGGCACACAACCTCCGCTAAGTTCGATCAAGAACATAGTCTGACTTTTTGAAATGGCACTTAAAAAGGTTTTACACCCTAATTGAACAGCCATTCGCAGGCTTATTTTTTTTACTTAGATCTCCCCTAATATCTGAGATGTAGAGTTTTTAAAATAGGATCCTGGATGGTAAAAGCAGTAATTTCTCATCAGGGAATATTTAATAAGTGTAAGCTATTAGACAAATAGAGAAGAAAAATAGATTAATCTTTCAAAGACATATCACTTTGGTGTTATAAATCATTCAGTATTCAGGAGGGTTTTTCCAACTCTTGAAAATACAGTTTTATACTTAATATAATTCTATATAAAAGTAATATTTTACTTTTATAATAAATAAGACTATTTGTAAATTAAAACAAAATTTTCAGGTTATCAAATGTGGATCATAATTTATGTATTTTAAATTGTTATAATTTTTTAACAATTACACTATATAATATTCATATCATAGCATATGGTTATATTTTTATGGATATCAATAATATTGGTATCTTGAAGGAAATAGAAACCTGAGTGTTCATACCATGCTGATTAAAAAACAAACAAGCAAAAAATGGTTTTACACAAAGAGTGACATTTGCTAATTGAATATGTCTTTGCCAACAGAAATGATTGTCAACTAAGAGCCTTCCCAGAGAGGCATATACAATCCCTAAAATAGGGAAGCCAGAGCACTGTTGCTTTAATTTTCTGTTAAAATTGCAATGGTTTCCAGACAATTGGGAAAGACTGATTTACTCTAATGTATATTTTGGAAGACTTGTTAAGTGCATAAAGTAGAATTTCATTCTGATTTTCTCTTTTCTCTTCACAGTTCAAATTCAGTCATTTTGTCATATGCTGAAAAAAATTTTGCCCACATAATCACCATACTTTAATATTAAACAGCATTGCTTAGATGAGAAAATAAAAACAAACAACCGGTGAATAAAACCAGTAGACTGTATAATGAAAAAGATATTTATATATAATTAAATGTTGGTGTTTAACATGTAATAATCATTTACATAACACAAAATATGTTTAAAGGCAATTGCCTACTGGCAATATATACACTCGGAAAATGTTTTTAAAAAACATGAAAAATGTCATATGAATCTATGAGAATACTAGCATCTAATAAGTATGAAATTATTAAATTTAGCCTAAAATAGCTGATAAAATCAAAATTCTGGCAACACATAGCCCAGATAAAATACAATAGACATAGTCAAGTTAATATAATCATACTAGTTTCTCTTTTTTATTTTATTTTTCTTTATTAATTACACTTTACTCACTTTGTATCCCCCCCTTGGATCCCTCCCTCCTCCCATCCCAATCCCTCCCTTCCTCCACCCTCTGAATGCATGCCCCTCCCCAAGTCCACTGATAGGGGAGGACTTCTTTTCCTTCCTTCTGATCCTAGTCAATTAGGTCTCATCAGGAGTGGCTGCCTTGTCCTCTTCTGTGGCCTGGTAATGCTGCTTCCCCCTCAGGGGGAGGTAATTAAAGAGCAGGCCAATCAGTTCATGTCAGAGACAGTCCCTCTTCCCATTACTATGTAACCCACCTGGACACTAAACTGCCATGGATTACATCTGTGCAGGGGTCTTAGGTTATCTCCATGCATAGTCCTTGGTTGGAGTATCAGTCTCAGGAAAGACCCCTGTGCTCACATTTTTTGGTTCTGTTGCTCTCCTTGTGGAGTTCCTGTCCTCTCCAGATCTTACTGTTTCCCACTTCTTTCCTAAGATTCCCTGCATTTTCCCAAAGGTTGCCCATAAGTCTCAGTATCTACATTGATAATCTGCAGGGCAGAGCTTTTCAGAGGTCCTCTGTGTCAGGCTCCTGCCTTGTTCCCTCTTTTCTCCTTCTTCTGATGTCCAGCCTCTTTGCTTTCTGGATAGGAATTGAGCATTTTAGCAAGAGTCCTCCCTCTTGATTAATTTCTTTCAGTATATAGATTTTAGTAGGTTTATCCTATGTTATATTTCTATCTGAGTGAGTATTTACCATGTGCATCCCTCTGCTGTTGGGATAGCTCACTCAGGATGATCTTTTCCAGATCCCACCATTTACCTGCAAATTTCATGAATAGCACTTCCTCAAGATCCAGCTATACCACTCCTAGGCATATATCCAAAAGATTCTCAAGTACACAATAAGGACATTTGCTCAACCATGTTTGTAGCAGCCTTATTTGTAATAGCCAGAAGATGTAAACAGTCCAGATGCCCCTCAGTGGAGGAATGGATGAACAAATTGTTCATGGAATGAATGTTCAACATTTGTTCCGTGAACAAATGTTCACGGAATATTACTCAGCAATATAAAACAAGGAAATCATACTAGTTTCTCATGACACACTGTCACTGCCAGGAAAGTAAAGTAACTATGAAAATAGCTACTCCATGTCTGATCATTTAGAAAAATCACATGTGTGGTTTCTCATTTATATATAGTTTTACTCTCAGGCTATGGATCATTAATTATTGGTATATTACTTATCGGATATTAATTATCGGTAGGGATAAGGAGAAGGCTCAGTGGGTAAAGCTCTTTTCATCAAGCATAAGGACCACAGCTTGGAAGCCATGAAAAAGCTGTATCTGTATAAAGTAACTAAGATGTAAACCACGTGTGTAAGGGTTGAGTGTAAAGAATCTCCGGAGGATGCTTGGTATTCGTACTCATCTAAGGGCCAGCGCTTGCTTCATAAAGAGACACTGCATCAATATATAAGGTAGACAGCCACTGAGGAAGACACTGAACATTAAACTTTGGAATATATGCACATATATGCATCTGTCTATATACATATATGTATGTGTATATGCATGTACACATATATACCCACACACTTGAGAACATGTGTGCACACAGAAATACAAATTGAAAGTTTAAGAGGAAAATACCAAGAAAAGTGTAAGTGCTAAGATTCAATTGAAAAACAAAACCACATATGTTCATTCATAGATAATCTTCCTGGATTTTTTTTCTAGGAATTATCAGCAAAGAAAATGTTTGGTGTTTGTGAAAAACCTCAAATCATTTAACCGATAACATGTCATGTTTTCAATAACAGATAACATGTCATGTTTTCTTTATGCTAAGAAAAGTGTGTTGATTTCTGTGTACAATACCATTTGAAATATCATGTAATGTTTGATATGTAATATATTTACTTATATATATTATGTTAAAGTGTCAGTGTATTTGGGGGCAAAAAATATTTATCTAGGGAAATATATAACTTCTAAATGGCCAAAAAGGCACATGAGATGTCCTGAAATTGTAACCATGTAACAAACGAATAATACAACCCTGTAAGTATAGCCAGGGGAATAGGATTAGAACTTAAAGAGTGAACTCTAAGTCTCAAGTATCAACCCCCTCACTCCCCGTTTTCCATTATTTTGCCCCACAGGGAATATCCAAGTTTTGCCCACAGTAATTTAGAAGCACTGTTTCTGAAATAGAGGGGAAAGGCATACACGGCCATAATTGAACCATTCACTCAGCTTCCCTTTGAGAGCCTATTTGATTGGCATAATATAAAAATAGAATACACATTTAGAAATAGACTTAAAACTGCACTTCAGATGAGGACTAAATGGTTCATGAGACTGATGAGACAAAGTCTTTGCTACTGCAAATCACTAACTTGAGTACAGCTTACATTTAAAGTGACTAATTCATTATCATAAAACTATCTTCAGAAAGTGGTCTGCTGGAGACCAAGTCCATGCAACCTTTTAACTAATGTGTGTGTGTGTGTGTGTGTGTGTGTGTGTGTGTGTGTGTATCAAAAACCTACTATATAAAACATCTACTCTATCTATTTTGTATTATTAGTATTCACAACATATTTAATATAAATCTGGTACAAAAGGTGTTCTGTCCTGAGACTGTTGGCTAATGGCTGAATCACTGACAGCACACATTTCCAGAAAGAATTTGAATTTGAATAAGATCATTCAGCACCTGGAAAACTAAAGATAAGCATCCTTTTGTTGTTTTCGTAATTCACTTTGGCTCTGGCATTAGATTTTATTTCTTTGGTATTTTAGATCCAACTGTACCTTTGCAAGGTTAGATTTCCACCAAGAGATCACATTCTTCAGTTTAAGAATAAGCATAAGCAACATGGATGGATCCCTTGAACTAAAGTCCCAGGCTTGTCTATCTATGGTACAGCCTTTTCTGTATTGCTCCCCTTTTCCCTTGGCTTCAGTACCTTCTTAGTGGAGATAATAGATGTCTGAATGATGGCACAAGGAATTACAGGAGCAGGAGTCTGAATGTGGTCCTACTTTTGCTGACAGAAGGGATCTGTGTGAATAGGTAATCTGTCACATGCCTCCACTGTTAAGTTGAAATGAAAATATAACAGTTGATGTCATGCTCAGTAACTAGGTAGAGAAAATATTCTTTGTATTTCAAAAATATTGACTTTGAAGAAGTCAAAGAAAGTGTTTTATTTCCCTAGGCTTCTGTGATCATTTTCATGTTTGCTTATAAGTTGAGTTGAGTCATTGTTTCCATTCATAAAAAAACAAAAAAACAAAAAAAAGAAAGAAAGAAGGGACAGAGGGATGGGGAGAGAGAGAGAGAAGAAAAGACAAAAGACTCACATACAATATAAAAGGATTGATAGATGATTTAATAAATAAATACACTTAAACATTACCTTGCTATGTAGCCAAAGATGGCCCACATGTATTTTATTTACTTTCAACTGCATTAAATATGATAACTAAACTTGTTAAGATAGAAACTATAGAATTTTTTTCATCTTCAAAATCAAATGAAATCCATATTATTTGTGTACAATGTTTGCCCAGAACCATTTTCCCACACAGAGATGAATAATTTGGTACTAAATCCTAAAAGAGATAAGTGAGAATGGGAATTTATTAACAAATGTGCTGAAGAAAAACAATGCAAAGAGTGCTATCATGTGACTGGCCATTCCTGTCTATAGCGGTAATGACAGCTACCTTAAGCAGCCTGCCAGGTAGTCAGCGTAACCACATGTCCATTTAGATAAGCTAAAATTAGGATAAACAAGCTATTTACATGTTTATTAAGATAAGCTAAAATTATGACTAAATTCACAAAGTAGGGAGATTTCTATCAAAACTATCAACATACAATTAGATTAATAACACAATACAAATTATAATTAGCAGTCCTTTAAGAACTCTCCTCTTGGGGACGGGAACTCCACAAGGAGAGCAACAGAACTAGATAATTTGAACACAGGGAACTTCCCAGAGACTCATACTCCAACCAAGGACTATTCATGGAGATAACCTAGAACCCCTGCACAGATGTAGCCCAAGGCAATTCAGTGTCCAAGTGGGTTACATAGTAATGGGAAGAGGGACTGCCTCTGACATAATCTGATTGGCCTGCTCATTGATCACTGCCCCCTGAGGGGAAAGCAGCCTTACCAGGCCACAGTAGAGGACAAGGCAGCCACTTCTGATGAGAACTCATAGACTAAGATCAGAAAGGAGAGGAGAACCTCCCCTATCAGTGGACTTGGGGAGTGGCATGCATGCAGAAAGGGGAGGGAGGGTGGAATTGGGAGGGGAGGAGGAAGGGGCTTATGGGGGGATACAAAATGAATAAAGTGTAACTAATAAAAAATGTTTAAAAAAAAGAACTCTCCTCTCAAAAGTACACAGTTAGAGTGGATCTCACTTAGCATATCTCTCACATGCAGACAAAACTAGCGCCACATACCCCGCTTCTAAGCACACATTATGTAAATATCTGTTGCCTTAATGGTTAGTGTTTTCAACTTGATAAGATCAAGCTATCATCATATTGTTGATAAGCCCCTGGGCATGCCTATAGGAAATTATGTAGGTTGTGTTCATACAGGTGGAAACACCTATCCATTGTGGGTGGAGCTGTTTCACAACTTCAACTATACTGGACTATCTATGTGAAGAAAGATAGCTGAGTAGCAATAGACAGTTGCTACTTTACGACTCTCTCTCCTCCTCCTTCCTTACTCACTCACTCTTCCCTCATACACACAAACACATACACACACACAGAAAAAAACATGTTTGTGTAAAGATATGTTTAAATTAAATTAATTTATAATTAAATATAATTAAATTACTTCCTGTCCTTCATTGTCCCTTCTCCAACTACTCCCATGCCCCACCCCTTTTCAAATTGATGTTGTTATATAATATGCTTAAATATATATTAAATATATATTTAATTACATTTAATTTGATTATACACACACACACACACACACACACACACACACACACACACACACACACACACACTGTTGAGTCTATTTAGATTGGCTTGCTTTTACGTGATTTCCATACTGGCCAGCTATTTCGTTAACAAACTAGGGGCTTCATCCCTCATATAGGCCCATTCTGTCCCTGTTTGCAGTCAATAATTGCATATAATCTTCTTTCTTTTCCTTCCTTCCCTTCCTTCCTTCTTTCCTGCCTTCAGCCTGCTTGCCTTCCTTCCTTCCTTCCTTCCTTCCTTCCTTCCTTCCTTCCTTCCTTCCTTCCTTCCTTCCTT
>NW_026585689.1:21108231-21218741 GCF_907164565.1 Psammomys obesus
CTTCCTTCCTTCCTTCCTTCCTTCCTTCCTTCCTTCCTTCCTTCCTTTCTTCTTTTTTCTTTCTTTCCTTTTTGTCTAAAGCTGGGATCTTGTCAGATTTCCTACTTCTGTATTAGCATGTCTGTTGATATTGTTATTCATCAAGTCTTTTTTAAATAGTTAAATTATTGAGGAATCATTTGTGAAACTTTCTCACTATTTCTAGGAGTCACAGTCTGTCTTTTATTCTTTACTGTGGATGCAGTGAAGCCATCTCAAGCTACTGATGCTGTGAGTTCCATGAAGAATAAACCGTAACTGTAACTATGAATCAAAATAAATGCAAATTTTCTT
The DNA here is from genome assembly GCF_907164565.1 of Psammomys obesus. Taxonomy (NCBI): domain Eukaryota; kingdom Metazoa; phylum Chordata; class Mammalia; order Rodentia; family Muridae; genus Psammomys; species Psammomys obesus. The sequence goes on from NW_026585689.1 coordinate 21,108,565, forward strand.
ATGTTGCTCTTCCCAGGAAAGATTACATTTTGTTTTCAACAGAAAAAGAAGCTAAGACAGTGACAATTTCCTAATGACAGTAAAAGTTTTATAAAACATTTATTAACCCAAAAGCCACAATATTAGCAGTTGTTAATTAAAGAAAATTTAAAGGAACTAAATAGACTAAATTTTAATTTTGTGTAAAATTAAAATTTTTATTTTTATTTTATGTGTATTTGTGTTGGGGATATTTGCACATAAGTGAAAGTGCACAGCAGGACAGAAGAAAGCTGCCAGAACTCCTGGAGCTGGAATTATAGGGTATTGTAGCCTTCAGACTTTGGCATTAGGAACCAGACTCTGATCCCTGAAGAATTAAACCTGTGGTCTTAAACATAGATCCATCTTTTCAGCTCCAGTAGATAAAATTTCAAAATAAATTAATGTTTTAATGAAAAAATTGAGTATTTCAATTAAACATTATTAAGGAAGCATGTATATCAACACAAAACTTCATGATTAATGCATAATCTTACATATGTTGGTTCTGCTGATAAAAAAAATGTTGGGTACTAAAATTAATTTGTTTCATAATAATGCACAATCTTAGAGGAATCAGAGCAAACAAGAAGAAACAAGAATGAGCTGTCACAGAAATGAACAGCTATTAAAGCATGGTGATGTATGCCAATAATCCCAAGGACTGGGGATGCAAAGAGAGGAGGATTTTCAGTTAAAGGTCAGCCTGAGTTGTATTACTTATTAGTTATAATCTATTTCAAGAGAGACAAAACAAAACAATCAAAAAAAGGAATTCCTAATATGCGAAATAGCTTTCATGGTCAAGGATAAAGGTGGATTATGGAAATTTACAGCACACACACCAAGGTGATTTACCTTAAAAATATATAGTAGTTTTAAAATAAATAAACCAATGACTACAATCCAGCTTGACTTGATTGAGAAGAAAAATAGGCTATAATATTTAACTTCATAATTATCTTCAAATAAAGGTACCAAAAGGGCTGTTCACAACCCAGTGCAGCAGAATATTCTTTTGACCAGAAAATGTAAATTATAGGCTTTTACATTGAAGAATAACAAAGCAAAAGTAGCCTCATGTTTTGGGTGGTAAGAAGTATTCATCCATTCTCTGTAGTTTAAATAAATGAGTGTAGGTAATCTTATGGAACCTATTAAACATATACAAAATACCAAGTAATAACTTTATAATAAAATTGTATAAAATGATGCATTAATTTGTTTTAATTAAACTTTTTATATTTACCCGTTTTCAAGAAATGACTTACTAGTACATTGGTTGCTTGCCCTACTGTGTTACTAGAGCAGGTGGGCAGAAACTTTTAAGTAAAAATTAGATGTGGTTGTGATTGAGCTCTGCCATAATCTGAAGTTAGTAAAATAAACCTCTTGTGCCAAAGCTCATTGTATTATAAGTCTTTGAAGTTGCTATTCTCAAAGCACACCAGAAATTTTTTTTTTCTCTGTACTGTCACAGTTTCCAGTAGAGATGCCTTTAGTTTTTGAGTTAAATAGATTTTATTTGTCTTAATTCAAGGAATCAATTACATTAACATGATAGAAAACAAACCTTTTAATAAAAATTTATGCAACAAAATATGTGATTTGGAGCAAATGTGGATTTTTAATTTCTGGGTTGCGTATGAGATACCACAAAAGAGAAAAAGAGAGGAAAAGCAACCTGGTCACGTGGGCAGTGAAGTTAGGTGAGATGGAAAAGTACTGAGAAGGAGAGGAGTATGCCTACAATGAGATCACAGACAAGTCACAGAAGTACTCCGTTGACATATCTTAGTACCTGGTATTGTGTGGCACTAAGGTGTGAATGTGGGAAAGGGACACTACATATCTTATGTGGTACAGAAACCATGGATGGGGTGATAGCAATCATGACATCATTCAACAATTTGCACACCATATTGGCCCTTACTATGATTCTCTTTCAGAATTCTCTATGTATGGATTCCACTGTTTCTTCCCAAGCATGGAATCTATTAGTGTTACTCCGCCTACCATTGGATTAATTTGTAAACACTTGATACAGGCATTCATCAATAGAAAGTGAAAATACTGTGTGTACCTATGTGTATTAGAATCTTGTCTTGGTAAGCTTACACTCGTGTCTGAGAAACCTTGCAATTATTTTTTCCTTCCAAGCATCTGACAAAAAAGCTTAACACACTTCTTCAGGACTTCCAAGACTGCCTTACCCTAAGGAATTTTCTGATTAGTCCCTGCCTTCTTACTTTAACATACATATATTTGTAAGATGTATCTTGTATAGGGTGAGTGACCAACATGCCCATGCTTGAGGAGGCAGAGGCAAGACATTCATTGTCTGGTTCTATCACACTCCCAACTCTCGAGATGGGAAAGTCTGGAAACCAGAAAGGCCCACCACCTTCTGTCCCAGTACACAGATGGTAAATGCATGAGTCCACAGCCTACCCTTCAGGAGGGCGCTGGAGATTTGAAACCAAGTCATTACACTTGCAAAGCAGGTCTTCATATTCACTAAGTGAATTCCCTAGCCAAAGCTTTTATATATTTCATTACAGAGATTTATTACATACATTACAGCTAATATTTTACTTGTGTGCATGTTTTATAATAAATTTGTGCCTATTTATTTATTTATTTCTGGTGTGTTTGTATGTTTGATCTATACATATATAGGCAGGTGTATTGGTTTGCGTGCCATGGCACACTTACGGAATCAGAGTTTAACCTGCAGAACCTGGTCTGTTCTGCAATCATATGAGTGCCCAGGTTATTAGGCTTAGAGACACTGCCATCCGCTGAGTCATACACCAGCAAAATTTTTCTATTTAGTGATACTACTTCATCTCTTGATTACTCAATTTATTGCTCTGGGATACACCTACAGGTACTTAAATGGAATTTAGAAGGCTGACCCTCTTTGCTGCTTATTTTACTTTTGTTCAGATTAATACACAGCACTAACACAGGTGAATATTAAGTTATTACTAAAGTTTAATAATTTGAAATTGTTGTTGATGTTAAAATTGAATATAGTATCTGGGCCACAGTTCTGTGTCCACTTCTACAGTAACAACCATCAAGGTTGATGCCGAGCAAATAAATCCTTTAGGAGAATGGGAAGAATTAATTATATACAGCTACAGTGTACAGTGCCATCCCTATAGTTTTAAGTGGTTAAAAAAACATTAACATCAATTTTACAAAGAATTTAAGATCAGTTTAAAACACAACATTTTTAAAAATCAAAACTCCAACTCTATTTAGAAGTCTTTTTCTTCAGTAAAGAGAACAAATGATAATTATGAGTTTGATATAGTTTATTACCACAATAATAACCAAGGAATTTTAGACTAGGAAGGTACATTTAAGATATTTATTCAGTCTTTTTATTGAACATAATGAGGATTCTAAGAACCAGAAAGAACAATGATTTTCAAAGCTTAAAAATAATGGTTAAACATTGATTGTTCCAAGAACTACTTAAAGTAATTTTAAATTTAAAATGACAAACAGACCTATCATGTTTTAAAATGGAACAATTTAACTCAACACTGAGTATTTTTAAGAATTCTAATATGAAGACAGCTTGATTCCATTTGCTAGATATATGTAAATAAAATGAAATACCTATATTCAATGCAAGTAGCGCAAGCAAAATTAGAAGATAAGGTCATTTTAAACAGTAGCCATCATTGTCCTATTTGTTTTCATGATACAATAAAATTTAGATTAATTCATTCATCAATCCATGAGGAGGACACTACAAATTAGTACACCTTTACTTGTTTAAAAAGGAAATTTTTGACATAGTCTTGTTTTGTAACTCCATATTTATGCGCTGTTGATGGTCATTTTACTTGTACTATTTTGTAGAAATATTATTAATACGGTGTTGCGGGGCAGAAAGATGGGTGTTCTTTCAACCACACTGTCAGTGGCTAGCATGCAGTAAATGACGTTCCATACTGAATTGGACATGTATACACTGTCTGTTAAGTTCTTAGAAGACAATCATAATTTAAAAGGCAAACTTGTAAAATTCACCTTTCTGAGAGAACAGCCATCATCTCTTACCGAATTGAGTGAAGAATGAAGTAGCGGTTTCAATGAGTTGTACTCACTCTGAGCAATGAGCAATCAAATATCTGCTATCCACATTAGCTTGAAATACTTTTTACAAACTACCATTTCTCTAAAGTTTCTGAGGCAGAAATCTGTTCTTTTAGACAAACTGTCCTTCCTCCTTATAAACAAAATAAAAATGAAAGGACACAAGATGAAGAAAAATGGTGACTATGTTCCAAACCTATAAAAACATATAGCACTATCTGGCAACTACAAATCAGAGTTCATGGCGTAACATCAAAAAGCCTCCTTTATTCGTTTGTATACACAAGATTTCATTTTTCTTCACTAAGCATAAATCAAAAAATTCCTGTCATGGAAATAATAGATGGCCACAAGGGAAACGTACATTATTTGATGAGTTTGGTGCAAAAGCATAAGGTGAGAAAAGAAGTCTGTGTGTGAATTATGAAACCCGCTTGCTTTAAAAATGTTGGCCAGGCCACACAGGAAGATGATGCAGCCAGCTCGATGAGACCTGATAGGTTGGGTCAGAGAGAAGGAAGGAGGGCCTCCCTTATCAGTGGACTAGGGAAAGGACATAGAGGGAGAAGAGGGAGGGAGGTTGAGACTGGGAGAAGATGAGGGAGGCAGGTACAGCCAAGATATAAAATAAATAAATTGTAATAAATTAAGTTGTAACAAATAATAATGAATAAATTAATGTTTGCACAAATGTTTTTGTTTAAAGAAGAATTCTGTTCATCTTTTAATTAATTTTTTAATTTTTTTACAATTATTACATTTTATTCACTTTGTATCCCAGCCGTAGCCCCCTCTCTCGGTCCCTCCCAATCCCACTCTTCCTCCTTCATCTCCTCCCATGCCCTTCTCCAAGTCCACTGATTGGAGAGGTCCTCCTCCTCTTCCATCTGACCCTAGTTTATCAGGTCTCATCAGGACTGGCTGCAATGTCCTCCTCTGTGGCCTGGCAAGGCTGCTCCTCCTTATCCATGTTGGTATGCAACACCCTTTCAAAGAGTGGCAGTAACACTATTAGACCAACTGCATGTGGCACTGTAAACAGTGCTTTACACTTGATACAAATCTGCTGCCTAGAGCCAGGTTGACAAAGGCAAGCAAGGGCCACAGAATTCCTTTGACAAAAAAAAGAAAAATAAATAAATAAATAAAAGCAACTGTACCCAAAACATTTGAAGATATTATGTCTACTATCCAAAGTAATCAGTTTTCCTTCAATATCTTGTCATTTCTCAGCACAGCACGAGATGAAGGAAAGGAAGCAGTGTCTTGAAGAATGAAGTGTGGAAACCTACTGCGGAGGGGACCTGAAAGGAACTAAATATATTTGTGGCAGAATTAATTCCAACACCCAGGAGGAAGCTGCTAATGCGTTAGAGTGAGCTGTCAAATGAACCGGGAAATTTTTCCCATGCATTTTCTAATGAGTTTTAATACACCCCCAGTATTTATTTTAAGACATTCTGCTTGTCAAGGTGGAACCTCTGTTCTCATTTTCTCATAATTGACTAGTTGTAGGGGGAAAAAACTTTAATCCATTTCAAAATATTAATAAAATAGTCCACTTCAAATACAATTCCCTTTATCTTAAAGGGCCCTCATTAATTTCCTTCTAAAGAGTACTGAAATAAGGGAGCAGAGTGCAAGATGGTCACATGATTAGACCCCTTTGCTTTCATTCACAGTCATGATTCAAATTTAGAGCATCTCTTGTTTTATGATTCAAATCTTGGGTGTTTCAAAGTTTACAAGCTTTATAGCCAGTGAGACTTACACATCAGTTCATATGTCCCGTGCCTATGACATTTAGCACATGACATCAGCTTAGTGTTTGGTAAATCTGCTCTGTGGCTGAGGATATTATTTAAGCCTTATAAAAGGTTTGTCTTTGGATCATTAGAGATTAAAATCAGGAAACATGTATCCTGACTTAAAGCAAATTTAATTTAAATCAAACTGTCTAAAATGATCTAAATTATTAGTTAAGGGAATTCAATGTAATTGAATCTCCACCAAGACTAATGAATGTTATTAAAAAAAAAATATATATATATATGTGTGTGTGTGTGTGTGTGTGCGTATGTATGTATTTTCCTTGACTCAGTGTCATTAGTTTACTCTAGAAGGCAAAATATTTTTAAAGCATTTGCTAATTAATATTGTGACCATATAAAAAATTTAAAGTATTGATTGATAGTACAATGCTAAATTCAATTGTAGTTTTTGACTGAAAATATATTGGGAGGTTAAATAAGGTCAACAAGATATTTTCTAATATCCTTTTATTATTAACTCATATATTTATTTACCAGATTTAACTGTTTAATTTTAATGCTATGTATCTACTAATGACACTTTAACATCAATGTAAACAGTCCATTAATGTCTAATCATTTCAGAACAATTTTTTTTAAAGAAAAAAAAATATTTATTTTGGCATAAAGTTCCAGGTATAGAATACATAATTGTGGGGAAAGAATGGTAGCAAGTAATAGGAGCAGGAAGTGAAGAGATTATATCTCAACCACATACAGGAAACACGTGTTCTCACTGGAAATGGGGTAAGGTTGTGCTCCCAAAGGCCTTCTCTAATGATACACTTTCTCCAGCAAGGCTACACCTCCTAAAAGTTCCTTCTCAAGTAGCACCACCAGCTGAGGACCAAGTATTTAAATAGGTAGCCTACTGGGGGATATTTGTCTTTCAAATTACCATAGATACTGGGGGATGTTCAGTGCTTCTAAATGCCAATACTATATACTGACCATGCCTTTATAAGTTTTTAAATGTCTTCTGGGCTAATTCTACCATTTCTGTTAAAAATTCTTGCTAAAATTGTGTGGCAAAAAAAATTTAAAGTCCATATTGCTTTTGATTTTAAAAGTCCTATATTGATAAAACAAATATTTTTATGACTCTAAATTTTATTTAGAATAATTCCCAGTTCTGCAAAATGATCTTCAATAATTGCCTCCCCTCCCCCTACATTTGTTGGTGGTATTGTAGCCTGTTTTACTTTGGACTCAAAGTAAGTACTTATTCCCCATATGCTGTGTTCTCTTCCTGCATGCTGGGCCCACTTCCCTCTTCTGTTCCTCATTTCAGAACAATTTAACAATGACCATTATGCTTAAATAACACCTATGAATATATTATTCACATTCAGTTTTAAAATCTTTCTACAATCAATAGCTAATTATTACTGGGTATGAAATACTTCTGAAATTTCATGTCATAGTAACCCTGGTTAATTTTCAATTTAAAATTCTTCGTTAGCAAAGCCTGAGAGGACATAAAATAATGTACCTGGTGTAAAATTTTAAACTTAGAATGCTTCTCATTAGATTTCAGGTATGATATTAACTAAATGTTTCAGAATACATCACAAACTAAAAGCCCTTTAAAGAACCAACATGTTTTAAATTTTTAAAAAATGGTATATTAGTCTTTTCAATTTGTATTATATACAGTTATTTTATTCAGTAAAAATAATACATTGAAATTAAAATACTATTTAATAAAAATCAGATAAATTATGACTATGAAATTTAATAAATTATGATGTGTTGTTAACACTTGTTACTACTAATACATGAAAGTTCATGAAAACACATTATTCAGATTATTTTAAATTATCTTGTAGCTGCTTTTTATTTAATATTACTGGAACAATTTCACACTAATTGTTTCATCTTAATTTAAGGAGTAAGAACTCTTTTGAAAAATGACCAGTATCTATTTATCTAAGAAAATCTCTTAATTTTTTTTCTTGTCCTTATATCCACACATAATTGTATTCCTGCACCTAATGCTCAGGGTACATTTCTTTTCTTTTTTTCTTTTCTTCTCTTTTCTTTTCTTTCTTTCTCTCTCTCTTTCTTTCTTTTCCATTTTTTTGTATTAATTACATTTATTCACTTTGTACCCCAGCTGTAGCCCCTTCCCTTATTCCCTACTAATCTGACCCTCCCTCCCTCATCTCCTCCCATAATTCTCTCCAAGACCACTAATAGGGAGGTAGTCTTCCCATCTAACCATAGCCTATCAGCTCTCATCAGGACTGGCTGCATTGTCTTCCTCTGTGGCCTGGTAAGGCTGCTTCCCCATCATGGGTGGGGTAGGGTGATCAAAGAGTCAGCCACTGAATTCATGTCAGAGATAGTCCCTATTCCACTTACAAGGGCACTCACTTGGATACTGAGCTGCAATTGGCTACATCTGTGCAGGGGTTCTAGGTTATCTCCATGCATGGTCCTTGGTTGGAGTATCAGTCTTAGAAAAGACTCCTGGGCCCAGATATTTTGGTTCTATTGTTCTCCTTGTGAAACTCCTGTCCCCTCCAGGTCTTACTATCTTCCCCTTCTTTCATAGGATTCCCTGCACTCTGCCCAAAGTTTGGTTATGGGCCTCAGCATCTGCTTTGATACCCTGCTGCATAGAGTCTTTCTGAGGCCCTCTGTGGTGGGCTCCTGTCCTATTCCCTGTTTTCTTTCAGGGTACATTTCTAAAGTGGGGGTAGGAAGATTGTAAAAGCCAGAGAAACAGACAGTTTGCTGTGAAAATATGTTTCTTAGTAAACGTCTTACCAATATAACTGTATAAAAATGGCTAGAGCAATGATAACAACAATAGCCATGCCAATGTCCATAGGGGAATGACTATGAGGCTTCAACACAACACAAAGCACTAGTGACAAATAAAAAATACTAGGCGAGGGAAAACAAAGTGTTCCCCAGGAAGAGAACACCAATTATTTATCTAATAAAAATGGTCAGTTCTCCTATTTTCGTTTTCTTCTGATGTACATCCTCTTTGCCTTTCAGGATGGGGATTGAACATTTTAGTTAGGGTCCTCTCTTTTGCTTAGTTTGTTTAGATGTACAGCTTTTAGTGGGTTTATTCTATATTGTATGTTTATATGAGTGAGTATATACCGTGAGTGTCTTTTTGCTTCTGGGTCAACTCACTCAGGATGATCCTTTCCAGGTCCCACCATTTACCTGCAAATTTCATGATTTCCTTATTTTTCATTGCTGAGTAATACTCCATTGTATAGATGTACCACAGTTTCTGCATCCATTCTTCAGTTGAGGGGCATCTGGGTTGTTTCCAGCTTCTGGCTATTACAAATAAAGCTGCTACAAACATGGTTGAACAAATGTCCTTGTTGTGTACTTGCGCCTCTTTTGGGTATATGCCTAGGAGTGGTATGGCTGGATCTTGAAGAAGCGCTATTCCTAGTTGTCTGGGAAAGCGCCAGATTGATTTCCCGCTACAGAGGGCCTCTGAAAGCCAGAAGAAAACAGGAAACAACCTTGAAACCTGCCACAGAGGGCCTCTGAAAGCTTCTGCAGTATAGACTGTCAAAGCAGATGCTGAGCCTGATGGCCAACTGATGGGCAGAGTGAATGGAATTTTATGTAAGAAGTGGGAAATAGTAAGAGCTGGAGGGAACGGGAACTCCACAAGCAGAGCAACAGAACAAGATAATTTGAACACAGGGAACTTCCCAGAGACTCATACTCCAACCAAGGACTATTTGTGGAGATGACCTGGAACCCCTGCACAGGTGTAGCCCATGGCAGTTCAGTGTCCAAGTGGGTTCCATAGTAATGGGAAGAGGGACTGCCTCTGACATAATCTGATTGGCCTGCTCCTTGATCACTTCCCCCTGAGGGGGGAGCAGCCTTACCAGGCCACAGTAGAGGACAAGGCAGCCACTTTTGATGAGAACTGATAGACTAAGATCAGAAAGAAGGAGAGGAGGACCTCCCCTATCAGTGGACTTGGGGAGTGGCATGCATGCAGAAAGGGGAGGGAGGGTGGGATCGGCAGGGGAGGAGGGAGGGGCTCATGGGGGGATACAAAATGAATAAAGTGTAATTAATAAAAAAAAATAAAAGATTTAAAAAAAATGGTCAGTTCTGAAAACATACATACAAGTTGTATGTTTTGGAAGACATACAAATGACAGGTCTTCTGCAACAAAAAGAAATACCTTCATGATGCACAATAGTCCTCAGTTTGCCCAGGCTGAGGTGGTTGAGTTATTTCACTTTAAAAGGCAGTAGTGAGAATATGTTGCTATAGAACAATTGCCTTATTCTCAGTTTTATTTTAATCAAAATGTAGCAGATTCTTCTACATGCTTATTTGTAAGCAACATTATCTTGTCCAGTGCTGAACACTGAAGTATAGACAATCAATGATAGACAACAAAACACATTCTGATAAAAACACAAGTCCAAATGACAAAGTGTTGCTCTATCTAAGATCTGTTTCTCCAAATATTGACTGTAATCAAACTTTACATCAGTAGAATGATCTAATACCATCAGTAATTTCGACTTTGTATAAGACTGAAGCTGGAATAAATGTTTGTTGAAAGATGAAGATTTCGTAACATCTTGTGAACCAAGTGCAGAACAGTAAAGGATTTGAGGAAGTGGTGAGTTTCCCTCTAATGACTATCCTTAAGTGACTTTCACTGATGTAGCATAGTTCGTTTTTTTTTTTTTTTTTTAACTGCAAATATGGTATTTAGATCTTACCAAATATTTCCTTGGAGCTGATGAGCGAATGTGTTTATGCATAGTAAGTGTACTCGTATAAGTTGTTGACAGCGTTTGGATTTCATCTGTTTAAGAAATCTGTCAATATATTCTGTTCATTTATAACATTTTTCAGCAAGGAATCTGAGAAATTGTCTGACTGGAGATGTTTTTGTAACCACAGTTGCAAACTAAATCTACACTAAGATTTTTAAAACCTGATTTGTAGAAATTGCAGTAGACTTGTTTATTATGAAGCTCTGCAAGTATCATCTTGAAGAATGATTTCAAAACTTTTACAGGTGATAATAAGAAATCAATATTTAAAACAAGACACCTATGCATTGTTTTTAGTTACTTATCTTGGAAACACAATAAAACCTATAAATTATGAAACAGTCAAATCAAATAGGTATGCTCAGTGTATGCAACATATTGAATTATATGTTTTATTCTCCTATATGCTATAAAGTACTTACTCCTGTTATGTTTTATATATGATAACGCTGTGATATATAAGCAGTGAAAGCCACATATAACAGACACAAAACAATGTTAAGAATTACTTTTCTGTGATTTTTCAATTTCAGTCAGCTAGATCATGAAGTATTAAAATGACCAGTCACTAATTCTATCTCCCACATACTCCTGTACAACACGATGTACCAAATTTTATCTCATTTAATTCACATCACATCATTGTGGAGGGATTAGGTGAAAATGTTTACGAAGTTGTTTTGTGTCAAGCAAGTTTTCATAAGAGACAGGATTGGGTATTATGACTAGGTATGGCTATGTCTTTTTTTTTTTTTAAGATAGAATTAAATACATATTTGTCTTTTAAAAAAGAAAAAAGTATGATGCAACCAGGAACAGGTATAGGTAATAATGAATGACATTAAGTTTTTTTTTTTCTTTTTAGTTACATTTTATTAACTCTCTGTCCCAGCTGTATCCCGCTCCCTCATTCCCTCCCCAACCCCACACTCCCTCCCTGGTCTCCTCCCTGCCCCTTTCCAAGTCCACTGATAGGGGAGGACCTCCTCCCCTTTCATCTGACCCTGTTTTATCAGGTATCTTCAGGGCTGGCTGCAAAGTCCTCCTCTGTGGCCTAACAGACTGCACCTCCCCGGGGGGGGGGGGGTGTCAAACAGCCTGCCCTTGAAATCCTGTTAGAAATAGTCCGTGTTCCCCTTACTTTGGAAAACTACTTGGTTACTGAGCTACCATGGGCCACATCCGAGCAGAAGTTCTAGGTTATATCCATAGATGGTCCTTGGTTGAGTGTCAGTCTCAGAAAAGACCCTGTGCCCAGATATGTTTGGTCCATGTAGAGCTCCTATCCTTTCCATATCATACTAACTTCCCTTCTTTCATATGATTCCCTGCACTCTGCCGAGGGTTTGGTTATGAGTCTTAGTGTCTGCTTTGAAACACTGCTAGGTAGAGTCTTTCAGATGCCTTTTGTGGTAGACTCCTGTCATAAGTTCAATGCACATCCCATTTGTCTTTCTAAATGAGGATTAATCACCTTCGCCTGTGTCCACTTTCTTGATTATCTTCTTTAGGTGTGTAGATTTCATTCTGTTTATCATATCTTGTAGGTCTATATAAGCGAGTATATACCAAGTTTGTCTTTCTCCTTCTGGGATACTTCACTCAGAATGATCTTTTCTAGATCCCACCACTTGCCTGCAAATTTCATGATTTCCTCCTTTTTGATTGCTGAGTAGTATTCCATTGTGTAAAAATACCACAATTTCTGTATCCATTCCTCCGTTGATGGACATCTGGGTTGTTTCCAAGTTCTGGCTATTACAAATAAAGCTGCTATGAACATGGTTGAACAAATGTCCTTGTTGTGTACTTGAGCAAATTTTGGGTATATACCTAGGAGTGGTATAGCTGGGTCTTGTGGTAGCACTACTCCTAGTTGTCTGAGAAAGCGCCAGATTGACTTCCAAAGTGGTTGAACCAGTTTACATTCCCACCAGCAATGGAGGAGGGTTCCCTTTTCTCCACAACCTCTCCAGCATGTGCTATCACTTGAGTTTTTCATCTTGGCCATTCTGATAGGTGTAAGGTGTCTTAAAGTCGTATCTTTAAATCTTTTATCTTTCTGTGTCCGTGAAACACCATGAAAAATCATAGTACTGAAAATTAAACATGAACAAAATATTTCTTTTGGTTATTACTCTTAGCATCGATAATTGACAATAGTAGATGTGGTGATCTGAATAATACTGTCACTAATACACTCATATGTTTAAAACCTTGATCCCCAGTTGGTGGTGCTAGTTGGAACAGTTGAGGCATATGGCCTGGTAGGATGGAGGTAGGCTTTGGAAGTTGTTTGATTCATGCCACTTCTAGTTTGTTGTCTCTTTGTACTGCGGTTTAGGAAATGTGAGACCACAGCTTCCTGCCCCTGCCGCCATTCCTACTGCCTTCTGCTATGCTGTCCCTGCTATTATTAATTATCTAAAACCGTAAGCAAAATCAACAGCAACAGAAAAAATAACATGCTATAGATGTGATGTATTTCAAACTACTGTCTATCTTGAAAGCTAATAATCAGAGACACATTCTAATATATTTAAATTTTGTTTGATTGCCCGTGTATAATGAAATATAGAATGAAGATTATGAAACCTCATTGCTCCATCCTCTCCACGATTTCTGTGGTCCCGTAATGACCCCTTTTCTTTATAATGAATCAGTACTGCCTCTGATTAACATATTACCTTATTTAAAACAAGTTGAAAAATGAGAGCTTCAGAGGATATTTAGGGGAGATAGTGCTACATATATACCCAGGAACAATCACAAAAGGATTAATTAATTTTCTCAAAAAAATCACCTAAAATACTCAATTCTTAAGTTCACATTGACATAGTTTTATTTTATATTCACAGAAAGGCCCCCATTTGGCTTTTTGATAATACAACTGGTGAAATCATTTCATTTCAAAGAAGGATTCAATAAAACCAAATATGCAAATCCTACAGAGTAGTGGTATTCTCACAACTACCATGTGTAAGTGTTACATAGAGCTCTAGATAATACCCAATCCAATCTAATAAATATAAGGGAAGAGCCAGAACAGTGCCCAGTTAACAAGCATCCAAAGAATGCCAGGAGCACTCAAAGAAGTGTGCACTATAGATGTCACAATGCTAAACATAAAAGCACACTAACCTTGTACACATTTACATTCATTATAAGTCCCTGTAAAATTTTCTCTAACAGAAAAGTAAAACTATCAATTGGATGTAAACACATATCTGAAGTGCTAGAAGCTATACCATTTTGTCACAATGGACTCAGCATGCTACGAAAGCGAGTAATTCAGGACATACATCAGACTCTTAAAATCTGTCATAAAAGCTCAATAATGGACATACTGGCAAAATATGCATATAAAATATGTAAGAGATTCCTCAGTTGAATTTCAAATGAAAGCACTTAGTGCATGCAAGCTTTTAATAAATCCTACTTGATGAAACCCACTTTCTAATAATGTGGATGATGATGGGGAAAAAGTAAGGCGTGCATGCAATTTCATTTTATTAACTTGATATGTCTGAAAACAGATTTCTCATGACTTAGAGAGGAAAGTTTCTAAGGGCTTTATTGGAATGAAAAGCATGCCACATGAATAGTTCTGTGTCCTTGATCCATGTGCAGTGATTAAGCCCTAAAGCACATTGTCACATTAGTTTTTATAGTTCTGTGAATAGTCAATTGAACTCTCAGTTTTAAAAAGTACACAGTCCTTTTTCATTTAGAGGAACCTCCAGTTGTTCTGCTTGCTTTCAAGTTCATTATTTCAAGTAGAAATGCATTGACTGGAAATGAACAGTGTGATTGTCCTATGGGGTCATGGCAGAGGTACAGTGACAGGCCCCATCAAACTCAGTAGTTTAAAACACTTTCAATGCATTAGGGACAAAATGAAAACCCTTTCAGCACTTGGTGTTAAGTACATTAAACATTCTCTTTATGGGCCCCTTCCACTGCTTGCTGAGGTATTTGTAATCATTGTTCACAGCAGTAAAGCCTCTCAGATACTTAATAAATATTTCTTTCTCGCCATCTGAATAGACTTGAGGCTATTTACTCAAGTACATGAAGCATCACAAAGAAGAGCATGTTTTTGTGTTTTTAAGCAAGTGTCATTTCTCATCAGGAGTTCTTGTACATCCTTCTGCTGTGAAAATCCATATCTGTATATTTGGTCAAATAGTTACGAGAGCTCTTCTGGCTGGTTCTAACCAACAAGCCTCAAGAATTTCAAAACACGACTTAGGAACAAAAGATCACATTTCTCTTTTTCACGTAACACCAGCCAATGCTAATAACTTTGTAACTGGTTATACTAAGTCTAGGATTGCTACTTTTTTATTCCCTGTTACATAATTCATAAGATTAACCTGCTTAACGATAATACTCTGGCTCGCCTTCCCAGTGCCCTTGCTTATCCCTTGCTGCATGTGAGATTAAGTACAAAATGTCTAAGCTTTAAAACCACATCCTACATTCTCAAGTCATATCTTGAGAATTATTTCTCAGTTTATTCAAGTCACAATCTTCTATAGGCTTTATGTTTTCCTCTTCCATTTTCTTCAACCTTTCCGATAATTGGAAGGCCTCTTGTGTCTTTGCCCATTCACATAGTATACATGGATCCAGCTCATTTTATATACCAACTCTCCATTAGGTACCAGTAAAGGTTTTCCTGATCTCCAGTTTGATAAGTTCTTAGACAGCAGGGCAGGGTCCCCAACTTCCTTTGTAGAATGAAGATTCACATGGCCCAAGCTGACCTCTTATCCCTTTGTGATGGAGATGATTCTGAATTTCGGGTTCTCCTATTTCAACCTCCCATGCCTGGATTGTGGGCCACCGACTCAGCCACTATTTCTAATTGAAAAATGTTTACTATATGTCCCTTACATGTGCATGGATCTTGCTAATACTGATGACAAATAAACATAACTATGCCTCTTACTGTTCATGGCAAGTGTGATAAACAGACAAAGCATTTTGAAATTCACTTAGCTCTTTTAACAGAAGAAATATCACAGAAGGTTCATTGCAATCATGAGGACTAAAGGAATCTGTTCTGTTAAAATAAGAATTCAATTAACTAAAAACATTTCCATCTGAACAGAGACCTCAGGATTTGATTGGCTGTACTAACTCAACATGAGGGTGGCAGCCATTCCAGATGGTAAAGGCATATTTATAAAAAGTTTTACATAGTCAGAGAACTTCAGTGTAAGGAAGGACATTTAAGTTCATTGACTTTCAGCCAATATTTGAACCATTTCTTTTTCAAACAATTAAATGATTTCAAACTACACTGAGTTTTCTCCTCACCCTGGAAACTTCCACTTACAAAACTGTCCTTTTTAATTTGAAAAAGAGCTTTAATTTCTATATACTATTTCCTTGTAAACTATGCTAATATTCATTTCCCTAATATTATCTTGTATGTTACCAACTCATTTGCTTTTTCCTCAATAGCATTCTAATCTTTGAAGACTGTAGTCTTGTTCCTCATCAGTTATATCTTCTCCTAACTAAACCTTTTTAATAATTACAGTTAATTTTTCTGATTTGGTCTTTTCAACTTCCTGAAAATGTTTTCCAGTTCATCAATATGATTGTTAAAGTAGTCTAACAGCAGACACGCATCAAGAGACAACAAAACAGAAGTCAGCAATATTCAGTTTGGTGAAAAGATATTACATTTTTACCCATCTTATATTACCAAATTTGACTTTAGCTCTAAAAATGTAGCCTGAATTATATAGAATAAATATATTTTCTAGATTTACAAGGATTGTACATTAGCTATGGTTACCTATACTATTTCTATAGAAAACTGTTAGCACTAGTGTTTATCTTCAGAATCATAAAGGAGGATTTTTTTCCTTCACAAGGAGCCACTCTTTTCACACTAAGGAAAGTTTTTATCATTATTTATAGCCAAAAAAGCAATTCTAAGTAAGGATCCTTATTGTAGCTAGTGAAATTAGAACCAACAAGAAAAAAATTGTCACCACTTATATGACAGAACTAATTCATTTTTCATGTCTTAAAAATGAAATTATATGGTTTCAGTAATATAAAAGACAATGGTGGGTATACTTAACAGAAACATTTTGCAAATCTAAACTAACTGAAATACATTGTTAAAAGTAAAATGGCTATGAGTCTTAGTATCTGCTTTGATACACTACTAGGTAGAGTCTTTCAGAAGTCCTCTGTTGTAGGCTCCTGTCCTGTTACCTGTTTTCTCCTACATCCAATGCCCATCCATTTGTCTAAGTGAGGATTGATCATCTTACCCTGGGGCTTCTTTCTTGTTTATCTTCTTTAGGTGTATAGATTTCATTATGTTTATCATATCTTATAGGTCTATATAAGTGAGTATATACCATGTGTGTCTTTCTCCTTCTGGGATATCTCACAGCGAATGATCTTTTCTAGATCCCACCATTTGCCTGCAAATTTCATGATTTCCTCACTTTTGATTGCTGAGTAGTATTCTACTGTGTAACCAAACCTTCGGCAGAGTGCAGGGAATCATATGAAAGAAGGGGGAGTTAGTATGATGTGGAGAGGATAGGAGCTCCACAAGGATCAAATATATCTGGGCACAGGGGTCTTTTCTGAGATTGATACTCCACCAAAGACCGTGTATGGATATAACCTAGAACCTCTGCTCAGATGTAGCCCGTGGTAACTCAGTAACCAATTGGTTATTTCCCTAGTAAGGGGAACAGGGACTATTTCTGACAGGCACTCAATGGCAGGCTCTTTGACCTCCCCACCCCCCAAGGGAGGAGCAGTACTGCTAGGCCACAGAGGAGGACTTTGCAGCCAGTCCTGAAGAGACCTGATAAGCTACGGTCAGATGAAAGGGGAGGAGGTCCTCCTTAATCAGTGGACTTGGAAATGGGCAGGGAGGAGATGAGGGAGGAAAGGTAGGATTGGGAGGGAATGAGGGAGTGGAATACAGCTGGGATACAGAGTTAATAAAATATAACATATAAAAAAATAAAAAGTAAAATGGCTTCTAAATCATGTTATATCAATTAGAAATTCAAGAAAATGATTGAAAAATACATAATTGTTTACTCAGGGACAAAATTCCATACATTTATACATTTGTATAAATATAAATATATATATATATATATATATATATATATATATAAACTCCTCTGTCATTTCAAATTATGAATTGAGTTCCAATTGGAATAAAATAGCATTGACTTAAAACAACATTCTATAAAATTTGTATTCTATTATGGAGAGCCACTGAGTACCACTGAGAAGTGTCGTATATTTTGAAAGAGAGAATGAACCTGAATAGCTAAAGTCAACAATCTTTCCCAGAAGAGATTGAGAATTATCAGATTTAATTTTCTCAGGCAAATATTTTCAGAGCCCCTGTATAGAATCTATGGTAGACTGTTATAATGAAAATATAGTAACTATTTAGATCAATGGCAAAACTTGACTTGAGTCAGCCATTGCTGAGCTGAGAGGAAGAGCTGGGAGTTGGAAACATGCCAGAGTCCCATCCATGCTACTGAAGATTACCATTCCTATATAAGCTCAAAACTGACTGGACAGAAGGAGTCTTTTCAATCTTTTTGGGTTCCAAATATGGTCCAAAAGTGGAATCTCATTGCACACATCTATATTACTGGTATCATTTTGGTGGAGGGGAAATTTGAGTTAGCATGGAGTCCCTTGTCTTGCAGGTAATGATATGTCCTCAGTTTGGAATATGCTAGCCAGTTATACTGAAGTTCCAGATCCAAATTATATATTCCAATTACATTCAAATTCTGGAAAGCATAGCCTCCCCAACTTGACCTTATTCTGATATGGAAAGTAGATGGTACAGTTAAAAATTAAAAACCTTTTCATTAAAATATTTCAAGGAGTTTATGCTCTGGCTCTCTCACAGAAATAATATAATGACCTTGCTTCCCTTATGCTGAACCACCTGCTTTCTTTATTTTCTTGAAAAGGCTATCAAATTAAAGCAAATACTTAGTGCAATATGAAAGAGAAACATGACATCATTGTAAAAAAATTTCCTTGAATTTTGTCACAAGGAGAAATAGAAGAAAGATACAGAGGACACAGCCATCTACTGTGAGTTCCCAGGAGGCTCGGAACGAATCACGGGCAAAGTTCCATATCTACAGACACTTTGAGAATTCTGTGGTAGCGATAATACTGTGCGTGGCCATTCTAAATAGATGGCAAAACCACACTAACATTTCCTTTGGACAATATGAGGTTTGGGACTTCCTGCCCATATGTACTTTGACATAAAGATAGATTCTTAATAAAGATAGAGACACTCTAAAATATTTTCATATCTTAGAAAAACAATAGCATTCTGCCCAAAGTTTGGCTATGGGTCTCAGCCTATGCCTCAATACCTTGATCAGGAGAGTCTTTCAGAGGTCCTCTGTGTTCTTTGCTTCTCCTGCTTCTGATGTCGATCGCATTTGCCCTTCTGAATGAGGATTGAGTATCTTCCCTAGGGTCTTCCTTGTTGTTTAGTGTGTAAGGAAGGGGCATAGGTGGATAAGAAGAAGGGTGGGTGGTACTGGGATGAAACGAGGGAGGGGGCTACAGTTGGGATACAAAGAGAATAAATTGTAATAAATAATAATAAACAATAGCACTTTATTCCAGCCAAATTATCTAGATGCATAGAACTTAAGACAAACTTTTTAAGCAAGTTACAATTATATGAGGAAAATATCTGTTCTGACATACACCATTAAATAGTCTCAATATGTATATTGAATAAAAAGCCTCTAGTCATAGTCGAAAGGAAGAAAGAAAGAAAAGAAAAGAAAAGAAAAGAAAAGAAAAGAAAAGAAAAGAAAAGAAAAGAAAAGAAAGATAGATTGTAGATTGGGTAGGGGAGATTACCACGTTATACCTTAATTTTAAAACCATATTTAGAGTCACTTAATGACCTTAATTTCATACACAGAATGACTTGCACAAAGTTTCTGAATGTGAGGGCAGATGAAAGAAGACTTCAAGCCGTTTTGAATCCCAGAAGTCTGGAAAGACTCCATATAAGCTTTGGAAAGTTTTGTTGCATTAAACCGAATGTGAAGAGTCTGACAAGCCTTTCACCATGACTGGAGTAAGTTCTGATAATCTCGTGTGTTCCCTACACCACCTCTAAACAGACATGAGGAAGCGAGGAAGCGGCACATCTTTATTGCCTGGCACACCTGCAAATAATTACCCTGGAGAAATCAAAGTGCCCCCTC
The DNA here is from genome assembly GCF_907164565.1 of Psammomys obesus. Lineage (NCBI taxonomy): Eukaryota > Metazoa > Chordata > Mammalia > Rodentia > Muridae > Psammomys > Psammomys obesus. The sequence continues at coordinate 21,128,579 of NW_026585689.1, forward strand.
ATTTCTCATCAGACAGCCATTATATGTGATAGTTGTATTTTTAGAAGAATTTGAAAGAAGACTCAAATAGGAAAATTAACCATAGTTTCCTATATTTGAATATCTCATTACTAAGTTGAAGAATGTGGATACATGGTTAAATTGTGACAGCTTTTTGCCTAAATGCATTGAAAAACTGTGATTAGCTAGATAACCAGATCCTAGAAGTGTCTTTGCTACATACACTTTTTTAAAAAATGTTATAGATAGTCATTTAATTTCTGGACTATTCTTTTAATTGTCTTTCTTTTCTCTATTTCCACAATCATTAAATTATCATATTACCTTATTGTTGTTTGTATTTAAGAAGACTAAGTCATTACACAACCAATCTGGATATGATTTTTCATCCATTTCAATAGTTCATGGGGAAAAACTCTTATAGTGGTTGCCTTTCATTTCAGTTAATTTTTGAAATTTTGTTAATTTTTTAGTCGTGACATTTCTGATATGTATGTACTTATATATGGATGTATGCATGTATAGATGTATGGATGTATAGACGGATATATATGTATCTACAAGCTGCATTTTCAGAAGGGTTTTATGGATTTCTTATTTATTAGTTTTATAGTATTTCTTCTGTGTGTAGATCAGATATACTCAACCCATATTGAGATACATGTGAGATACAATGTTTTAGTTAATATCTTCAAAATTTATGTTTTGTCATCTTCTGTTAGAAATTAGATTACATAATTGTCTCAAGTCTCTTATAATAGCAGTTTTCTTTAAATTAATCTTTTTTTAAAAAATAAAGAAACAATCATAATTTAGAATACAAGTGTTTTGCTGTGATGTAAAAGAAAAATAAAAGAAAATGAAGATTATATTATTTTCTGGAACTCTGTAGATCTTTCATGTAAATATTTATTTAACCTTAGAAAGTGTGTTTAAAACAATTTAAATTAAATATCTTATTTTCATTTAAGGACAATGAGTGTACTTGATAAGGAGTATATATTTTGTGAAATATCCAAAATTTGAATAAGATATTTGTCAAATATTCAGGATCAAAATACCATGGTTTCTGATAAGCATAACACATGATGTTCTGCTCTCCTGTTGAGAATAGTTATAGACTAGCACTATAAGCATGCTGCAATACATGACTTTATTATACACATTAGAAGCTGATGAACTTTCTCTCCCTTTGGAATGAGATTTTTAATATAGAAGATGATACTATCTTAAGAGGTTAAAATGGAAAAGCAAAATTATGTTATGGAAACACTCTCTTTAATTACATTTTTTGAGATGTGTGAATACAGTAGAAGAAAAGCACATCATACATCACTGAAAAGTGGGCTGCCAAAAAAGTTGGGTGGAAATTTAATTATCTAGCTCACTTTCACCGTATCATTAGTCTCCGGGAACAAGGGAACACCACATCGTCAAGGTGTTTATATGTATTTTTTAAAGCTGTTTTCTCCTATCTAAATATAGATTCCACATATAATCTCAAAGAACACACTCAGATCACAAGGAAGCAAATACAACAAAGAACTAAACATGTACCCCGTGCACATTCAATCCTCATTTTGCCTGTCACATCATTATTGAAAGGACAGTTTACACTTACCAAATTACTCTTTCCCCTTCAGATTCCTGGAAACTGAGTTCTGACTCCAGCTTCACAGAAATTTCTAGTTACTATGAAGGTCTGTGACAAGATGATTTTAATGCCAAATTTAGTAAGCAATGTACCCACACTCATAATTTAACCATTTCCTTTCTCTCAAAACTGATTTTATCCTATCCCTTCATTCTTACCAGGACCTCATGGATCTTCCACTGTCACTGCCCCCCATTTATCCTTAAGAGATCTGTACTTCCACATATGCAATCCACAGTCATTTTATTTCTCTTCTCTCTGAAAACTCTTTAATCCAACATAGAGTCATCACTGTCAAATCTGAACTGTCTCTTTGCTCTCTGTACCACAATTTGGGCCACATTTCTGGCCAAATCAGCTACCTCAAATACAACTCCTTATCTTCCTATGTAATCTTGGGTACTACCTCAATGGATTCTGCTTCCCTGTTCTACATATAAATTCTCACAATTATACACTTTAAATATCAAAATAACATTGTATTTTTCTGATCCATACTGACTTCAGGTGTCCAAATTCAAGTCCTTACAGTGTTAGGTTGTAGTTAATTGGCAGAAGGCTTACCTACCTCACATCCTTAGGAACAAAATTTTAACTTACTTTTTTATTTTAATTTAATTTTGATTTACTTTCTCAAGCTGTATTTTACATATGCTTTTATATTTACTTTCTGAACAATATTTGTTTATTGCAGAAGTTATGAATTTACTTTCATTCCATAGATCAAACGCTTTACAGTGAAATTAAAGTTCTAAGAAATTTGGCTTTACTGAGTTTCATATTTCATTCGAAGCTTATCACACGTATTTCCATTCATGAAAATCTACCAGACAAATACTTATGAGACTCATATACTACGTCTAGAATCGTTATCTACTCACAGGGAAATAGAAATAAAAATTTATTTCTTTCTAGAAACTCTTAACTCATTATTTAAAGTAACTTGGGTTCAGCATGCTAAATTCCAAGAATGTTCAGAGTATAACTAATGTAAGCATATGCACTACAAAATACAAAGAAAGATCTGGAACTATATATTAAACCTCTTGAATTTGCCACATATTTTGTAATAATATTTCCAACCCTCTTTTCCACCATGATTCATCTTTTGAATCATGTTCAAATTCTTCAACTACACAAACAAAATCCTCTTACTGCCATAGTATTGTGTATTTCTTCATTTGCATACTAAAAACTGCTTCTCTATGCATTCTTTAGGATTTAACATGCTAATTGTGAGATATTTGCCTGAGTTACATGCCATATTTTGGTAATTCAAAGATGGTAATGACTGACTATAAGCAAGTTAATTTATAACAATGAAATGTAGGAATTCCAATAAACAGTTAAAATATTTTATATTCTCTGGCAAGTGACTAAGCCTTAGGTTTCTACTTAGCTGTTAAAACATGTATGAAGTATAAATATATAATTTTGATAAAATACTAGTGAATTTCTATAACAGAATTTATTTTCAACAAGTTTATTGTTTTATTTTTAAAATTATTTTTCCATCTAAGTTCTTATTGTAGAATTCTGTTTCTTTTTTTTTAATTTTTTATTAATTACACTTTATTTATTTTGTATCCCCCCATAAGCCCCTCCCTCCTCCCCTCCCAACCCCACCCTCCTCCCCTCCCAACCCCACCTTTCCTCCCCTTTCTGCATGCATGCCACTCCCCAAGTCCACTGATAGGGGAGGTTCTCCTCTTCTTTCTGATCTTAGTCTATCAGTTCTCATCAAAAGTGGCTGCATTGTCCTCTACTGTGGCCTGATAAGGCTGCTCCCCCCTCAGGGGGAAGTGATCAAGGAGCAGGCCAATCAGATTATGTCAGAGGCAGTCCCTCTTCCCATTACTATGTAACCCACTTGGACACTGAACTGCCATGGGCTACACCTGTGCAGGGGTTCCAGGTCATCTCCATGAATAGTCCTTGGTTGGAGTATGAGCATCTGGGAAGTTCCCTGTGTTCAAATTATCTTGTTCTGTTGCTCTCCACCTCGGAACCTGCTACAGAGGGCCTGTGAAAGCCAGAAGAAAACAGGAAACAACCTTGAAACCTGCCACAGAGGGCCTCTGAAAGCTTCTGCAGTATAGACTGTCAAAGCAGATGCTGAGCCTGATGGCCAACTGATGGGCAGAGTGAATGGAATTCTATTTAAGAAGTGGGAAATAGTAAGAGCTGGAGGGGACGGGAACTCCACAAGGAGAGCAACAGAATTCTGTTTCTTAAATCTGCATCCATTGGGGAAAAAGTCTATAGACAACTATACAAATGTTGACAGAATAATTGGCAAATTCATGCATGAACTCTCAGAATGTGTTACCAATTTTCTTGAAAAGCTTTAGTGCATACCACTACAATTAACAAAGCCATCATTAGGATTGGAATTGCATTTTCCATTTCATGACACTGAACACATAGAAGCATCTCTTCCTGGAAACAATGTTTTTTGTTGTTGTTTGTTTGTTTGTTTGTGTACCTTATCTGTGTATCAAAAACTGATAGCTCACAAAAACAAACCAAAACAAAAAACAACTGAAATGTGATCAGAGAGATTTCAGAGAAGACATGGTCATTACTTTAGAGTAAATTCCATCAGTGCCTTTGGTGACATACAAAGAAAGAGCTGTAGTCAAAGAATAATGTGAAAGACCATAAACAGACTTTATTGTAGAAGGACTATAACATACAAAGTCACAAAATGTGGAACATGGCAATGTGCTGCCTAATAATTGTTGCTCATACAGTGTTCATTAAGTATCCTTAACAAAATAACATAAATGACTCTATGTTGTAAAAAGAACTTTCCAGAACTCTTGTCTTCTTGTTCTCTGTCTACCCTAAGCTCTTGTCCATACTTAATAACATACATTTGATGTCATGGAGAAATTCTCATCTGTTAGTGAGGTGCAGATATCATAAGGAAATATACATCTTAACCACAAATTATGCTAATGTTATTAAACATTTTATATAATCCTACCAAAACATTTTAGAAAATTTCCTTACCCAAGTGAATCACCGCAGCTAAATCACAACAGCAAAAGCTTTAGATTAATTTAATACTTTCTGCAATGTTTAAACATCTGTAATTGTTTAATGCGTGGAAATTTTAACATTTTATTTTAATATTGTGGCTCTTTATAAATGTATACATTTATTTAATTTATTAGTTTGGAGACAAAGCAAGTTTGCATTCTTTTGCTAACTGCAGGGTAAAAATATAATTTTTTAAATATAATTTTTTTAAAAAAATTTAGGCAGGTAACAAACTGTACTTTACCCTTTAGAAGACATAATCAACAGAAAATATCAATACCTATTGATTTCCCAGGTTTTTTGCTTCCTGTTAGATTCTTTGGTCACAATGAACTAAAGGCTCAATCTCTTAAAACATTACATTATGTCATAATAGATGAGACTGTATGACAATTAACTAAGGATAAGTGAAGTTTTGGTTCAGCGAATCTTTGTGTGTATTATGGAATAATGTAACATAATGAATTCCTATGATTATTTTACACAAATCGATGCCAGAGCCATCTTGAACAATCATGACAGACAATTTAGTGGCAATCATTAAATTTCTTTAATAATAATTAGACCTCTCAGGAATGAGATTTCTGAAGATGGCTTGTTAGCTTCATAATGCAGAAACTACCACTAATGATTAGCACGCAGATAATACACTTAATTAACACAACCACCTGTCTTGGTTCCTTCTATCCTGCTATCCTTAAGGGACATTCAACTAGAAAAAGACAGTATCATAGGTTTCTTAGATGGTTATTTAGTAATATTGCTGATTAGATCAATACTAAAATCACGCAAGAGATTATAGACACATTCTTTATTTACAGTATGCCAACAATTTTAGTTCATAATTTTAAAGGAAAAACATTCACATTTCATGAAACTAAAAACCTATTTTCTTGCATATGGTGAGACCTAAAAATTTTTCAACATATGCCCTCAGTAAAATGTCTCTGAACATGCAATTAATTAGAACGTACATTCATAAAAATGGTAAGGGTTATGTAGCCTCCCTACATATGAACACATTTATTTATAAAATATACTACCTTATTCATTCATTAGGATCACTTTAATGTAAAGCATAATCTCATTTGAGTTATGATGTGGTAAAAATAAGAACCCTAATAACTTCTTCACACCATAACAGATTGTTCTCAACCTACATTGCAGAATATCACATGCAAGTATCCAGAAGTTTTTTAAAAAAAAAAAAAGAGTGGGAAATGTGTGTGTATAAACAAGCTAGAAAAAAATCATGGTTCTATGTTGAAGAGTTCTGTAGGTAGAGAATTTTGATTTTTTAAAAAATGTTCAATAATAGAAAACATTTACTATAAAATTTCTAGGTTAAACATCAATCACGTGTTCCTACAAATCCTAGGGTAAATAATACTCATCCCATGCAAATAATATACCCAGCTATGATATTTCTGCTAGAGTATCATGGGTAAAGCTAACATAATTGAAGCCAGATATAAAGATACATACACAAATGATTAAATAAATACTAAATATTTAATTTAATTTAATATTTAATACTATTCAGTAAATATTAAATATTTAATAAATATTCAGTAAATATTACTTATATTTAGTAAATATTTATTATAATATAATATGTAAATATTAAATGTTTACTAAATATAGGTAATAAATATAAGTAATATAAGTAATCCACTTTATCAGTGAGAGAAATATGGCTATGTGGCTTGGACAGAAACTCTACAAGGAGAGTAACAAAACCAAAAAATCTGGGCACAGGGGTCTTTTCTGAGACTGAAACTCCAACCACAAACCACACATGGATATAACCTAGATAACCTAGAACCCTTGCACAGATGTAGCCCATGGCAGCTCAGTCTCCAAGTGGGTTTCCTCGTAAGGAGAACAGAGACTGTCTCTGACATGAACTCAGTGGCTGGCTCTTTGATCACACACCCCCCCACCAGGGGGGAGCAACCTTACCAGGCTACAGAGAAAGACAATGCAGCTAGTCCTGATGAGACCTGATAGGCTAGGGTCAGAGGGAAGGGGAGGAGGACAACCCCTATTAGTGGACATGGGAGGAGAAGAAGGAGAGAGGGAGGGATTGTGAGGGGATGAGGGAGGGAGCCACAGCTGGGATATAAAGTGAATAAAGTATAATAAATAAATAAATAATAATTAATTAAAAAATAAAATACATAAACACATAAAACTCTTAAAAAGAGAGAGAGAGAGAGAGAAAGAATTAAATTCCATGTATATCATAGAGGCATGGCAGCATTTCAGAAAGTACCAGGTTTTGTATGCACAGCTGTAATGAGCTAAAAGATAATTGTATGGTCCACTTTTGAAAAGGTTTAGAAACATATCAGTTTGAAGAGTTACTTTTTTTCTTATGCAGATTCATTCACTAACTGGCTTTTCTTTCACAAAATAGAGACACTAAAACTTGTTAATTTTTTTTTTTTCAAATGGGATATTCTTAACATTGATGCCAAGTATCTTCCTAAGAATTTCACTGATTTTCTTGGCAAATGCCTTTCTTGGAAGCTTCCTTGTCTCATTGGTATGTCTTTCCTAAAAGGTAAAATAGTATATAATATCATAGCTCAGAAAAGATTTGGCAGAAACTATAAAATGAAAAATATCTTAGATTGAAAATATCCTCACTGTGGAGAGGTCACAATTTTAGAAAGTGGATCTGCCAACCCCATGTAATTTCTTCTGGAATGTATCCCTTCACAATGGGGACAGGACAAATCCTTCCAACTAACTTAAAATCCTTTGCCAAAACTGAGTTTCATCACTCAGTGCTCTAATGGGCAAAGAGAAAGCCTTAGCTCCCTAAGGGGTTATATTTTAAGTCTCATATGTCTGTAGCATTCTTTTAGCTATTAATTCCATTTACTCCTGAACAAATTCCTGTAGTCAGCTGAATTTTGACCAGTTGCTACTACAAGAAAACACCACTGTCCTCATCTCTATGAAACACAGAAGAAACCTTTGAATCTGCTCATCTTGGGTAAGAGGTTCAGAATATTTTGCAGTATAAAATGGATGAGCAAAGAAAATAAGATAGAGCAAAATAACAAATGGAAGTGAAACCTGACCATACTCTCTGGTGGTGAGTATTTGAGGTAAAGTGGGCAAAATTCTAAACAATTCTGGTTGGCTTAGCGAAGACCTCTTTATGCTGAATGGTTTAGAAGCTGAGGTATATAGGATGGCAGAAAGTTAAGAGGAAAATACTCCTCTTGTTTGGGTATGGAATCAGGACTCGTTAGGTGTTGTCAGAAATGAAGGGCTTCATAGAGTTTCCCCATGACCCTGTGGGACGGTGTAAAGGACTCTAGCTCCTCACAGTGAGGAAATGAGGTAGCACATGGAGAACCAATGTGAATTACAGAGAGCTGATTAGAGCAGCACCTGATTCTTTCCACTATACATGACATTTTCCTTCTGATGAAACAATAAAGCTGATGAACTCTTTGATGACATATTGACCCTTTTAATGTTCACTTTTAGTGAATCTCACTAAAATAGCATCTGCTCTGAGCAGAAGCTGTGGATTTTAGGGCATTTTTTCCCACCTTCTTTAAAAAGCTTTACTACGTAGAGAGTAGAATGCTAACCCAGGAGTCTATTACAGATTTTTAAAACATCTGGTAGAATAAAAACGACGATAAGTAAAGTGCTTTAACGAAAGTGCCATATGTGGATGGAAAGACAGCAGAACTCTCACTCTCGCAAGCTCAGTGTCGGGGTAGATTGACTCCCTACATGTTGTTAGCCAGAGTTGTCTTTGAGGCCCTACAAAACGTAGAGACTGTTGCCACTGTTGTTGAGTAGATTCCATACTCTTCTGTTCACTGATTATGAATACAGAGAAATTAGGATGACTTTAATCTAAAAGTTCTGCCCTAACTGGTGTCATAGTGGCATGAGGTGTAATGAAAGGCTGTTCGGGGCCAGTTTTCACAACCCAGCTTTGGAAAATACAATGTGACAGAAAATTTCACTTGCTGCTGACATAGTTAATATTATATTTTTAGTATTTTTTTATTGATTAATTAATTTATTTATTACTCCCTCCTCTCTTCCTGTTCCCATCCTCCCTCCCACTTCTCCTTATCTCCCCTCCCTTACTCCTCAGATAATGGGAGCCTCCCCTCCTACCAACTCAGACTAGCATATCTAGTGGCACCAGGACTTAGCACATCTTCTTTTCTTATGGCCTGTCCAGTCAGCCCAGTCAGGGAATAGTGACTGAAAAGCAGGCAACAGAGTCCATGTTAGAGACAGCCCCCGATCCCCTTTCTAGCCCAACCTGAGACCCATCCCAGGGTAGAATAGAAGGCTTCAGAGGGGACAGGAGCTCCACAAGAAGATTAATAGAGCCAATGAAGCTGGGCCTGGGGTTGTGGGTTTACAGAGCACCATCCAAGGACGATGTATGGACTCTACCTAGGCCCCTTACACGTATGTAGATGGGTAGCTTGAAATAGTGTCATAATTATTAAAGGTACAACCAATTGTATGAGTAATCTATGGTCCATAAGAGTGAGTATAGTATAGCATAGCATAGCATAGCATAGCATAGCATAGCATAGCATAGCATAGCATAGCATAGCATAGCATAGCGTAATATAGTGTAGTGAGTGGTACTCTAACGCAGGGCAAAGATCTCTTCTGGGGAAGACATAGGCTACAGTAGGAGGGCCACTGCTATTGTTGTTAATCAAATGCTGTATGTTCATCAAAATAACCACAGTTTACTGCTGTAGTCAACCTTGGTTGCGGAAGAGAACTCATTTTTGCAATAGGTGATGATTACTACAGAAACTTACAACCAGTGACTTTTGCTAAGAATAAGTGACTGTCCACCCCAAGAAGGAGAACTCTATTGTTCATAAACAACAAATGGTCATCCCTGAAAATATGCATAGAAGTAATATAATACAGACTTACTTAGTTGTACTTAGGTATATGTATGTAACAGCATTTAATGAACAAAAGAGGCCGTGGATTTCCAAAAGAGCGAGGAGGGTACATGGATGTTCATATACAATGAAGAAGCCTTCGTATAGGTCTCATAATGTTGGTCAGGGATCTTCGGGGATACTAATTTGTTGTTATAACCCATGCTGGAGTCGCTTTTCAGGTGATGTAGTTGCTTTAAGTGATCTAGGCTGGAGAACAAAGCCTATAATAAAATTTTATTACAGAAATTTAAATTTGGATAGAGTAAAATCTTTGGTTTACTGCCTTATCTGGGGTGAATAGATGTTTGACCATGTTTTACTAGGAAATGTCATACAACAGAAGTGTAAATGTAAAGGCCATCTTCATCTTTCATTTAGCTAATTATTCAGACCAGTAGGGAATGGATGGTTTATGAAGTTATTAAGTTAAGAGGCATCTGGCAACACTCTAGAACCCTGGTTTAATATACAGGGAACATATATTCAGACGGCATCATCTCTAAACCATAAGCAGTAAGAGACTATTATTTTTAAATTTCACAAACTATATATATGCAGAAAAATGAAACCCCCTCAATAGATAATCAGTGATACTAGCTAGCTTGAAGCATTTACCGAGAAAGAAAGCATGAAATGAATGTATGAATGCTTCTCTTGTCACCATTTGTTTTCCTGATTTGTGATCCGCACATTTCTGACTTTGTATATATGAAAGTGGGTATAAAATAGCCACTAAAAATTATTTTTGGACCCCGATGAAGAAGTGTGATTGATAGGGTAACAGAGAGTAATTACGTGCTGAAGGGGTATACACCAATATTCAAAACACATATCCTTTCAATATTATGCATCTGTGAAACACAGCTTTTTCTTCCTTCAAATTCTCCTTTACAGATTGGTACCTATTGCAGCAAAGAGCAGAAAATAAGCAAAGTGACAACTGTCAGTTATTCTAAGACTTTTCCCCCTTTAAATGCTGACATTTTCCATCACTTTTACAATTAGTTTATGGACCTGGCTGAAAAGTCACTGCCTGTCTGCCATGGACATGAAAGTACAAAATAGTAACACCATTTTCTTCCTGCCAAAGATGACAAACCTCCCAAAGGGATGATTTCTCTCTGGGGATAAAGCCATACAGGGCTCTGAATAGGATCAGTTTTAAAAGTCTTCTGAGCCTGAATGCCAATTATGCATGAAATTGTGCAGGAACTGCTATAGAAGCCTAAATCCTCATTCTTTGAGGTTCAGAACTAGAGCACTGATACCTGGAAGATGAAACAAGGCAGACTAAATCACATGCATTGAGAAAGTAGTTAGATTTTTAAAGTCAACAATATAGAAAATAGGATATGATGAACGCATTCCTTCATTCTCTTTGTTTTCCATTTTGGACAATTTTCTCCCCCTCCTCCATCTCTCTCCCCTCACCACTTGTCACACACAGACATACAACGGCAAACTCAAAGGAGAGCAAATTCTTTACTGTATCAATAAAAATAGTCTGAATATAGACATGGACCTAAAATTACATCCTGATAAAGATTTTGAGATTCGAGAAAAAGAAAAAGGATGAAATATAAGGCAGATTTAAGTTGCTAAGCAACTTGGCATCCACATGAAATCAGATATAGCAATTTGCTGTGGCAAGACTATGTAATAAGTTTAAGGAAACAAAACCAGTTATTAGTTTTCGCTACTAAGTAATTAAAGAAAGAAGAATTAAAAGATTGAACTGAATTAAGTCAGTGTTTAACATATAAAAATACAACCAATTTGTCTCAGAGGCCTGAGGGTCCAAATTGATATTTAATTACATGACAAAAGATGACTGTCAATTTGACAAAAGCAAAACTAGATTAAAACGTGATACTATATTTAAATCTGATTTTGTACAATGGGATTTGACATCATGCCAAACCTTTGTAAAATTATTTTTCCATCATATAATAAAATGTTCATGCAGCAAAATCTCTCAGCACATTGATTGTGATTTATATATTTTCCCTTCTAGATAGAGGTATGCTGTCTCAACAGTTATTAACATGCTGACTCTGGTAAAAAAAAAAAAAAAAAAAAAAAAAAAAAAAAAAAAAATATATATATATATATATATATATATATATATATATATATATGGTTTTGCTCTGTAAAAACTAAAATATGCGTATTTCTTGTAAAGTATAAGAACTCTGCTTGTGTGTTACCCTTCGCAGCTACTGTAATCAAAATGCAACACTGAAGAACAGCTATTCCAACACCTATACTCAGATCCCTTACAATAGAGGACCATAAAAGAATTACACCTATGGTATGTTTGCATCTGGTGCCTTGATTCTCCTCTAGCCATTATCCTAGTGGCTTTTCTTCGGTCAAAACAATATTTGAAAAGGAGAATGGAAATTTCCATCAGTGACACTCTCAAACTCTAATCTCCATTAATGAATCTCTCTACTCAACAAGTTTTAGGTGACACAATGGCTAACAAGGGCGAAAAACAGAGGACTTACTTTAAAAAGGATATTTCACAGAAGGAATATTTGATTTTCTGACAAGCTACAAGCCCCAAATATTTCGTAACAAAAAATATTTCATACATTTAATAACGTCTCAGTTGTAAATAAAACGTAAAGTGCAAAACCAAATGTTGTCTCATCTAGGCAGAGATAACCTATATTTGTCCTAAAGCATTTTCCTGAAGTGTTTCTTTACTATGGGATTTATTATTATATAGTGAGATTTAATATGGGCAAGTATATATATCAGGTGAAAGCAAATGCAATTTTATTGACAGTTTACCTTAGTAGAACTGAGGATCATGGCAGCACATTCCAAATGCCCCAAAGTTTGGGATCAGCCATTTGAAATTTTATGTTCAATGTGGATCCTGTTCTTTTTTTTTTTTTTCACACTTTATTCCAAGATTTAATCATATTTTCAGTATACATTGGTTTTGTATTTTTTTGCATAGCTCAAAGTAGCTGGGCCACTCTTTTTTATTTAAAAAATCTATATAATATACTTTGATCATATTATTTCTCCTCTCCCAATTCCTGCCAGATCCTTCCCTCTTCCCTACCCACCCAACTTCATACATGCATGCTCTTTCTACAGTCCTCCATTCTACCAACTGAGCTGTCAAAGGATGCCATGCTCTCTCTTTCTAACCTCTTCCTCCCCCTTTTTCTCTTTCCCTCCCCTCCCTTTCTCTTCTCCCTCTTCCTCTCTCTCAAAAACAGTGAAAACACAAACGAAAAACTAATAAGAAAAAAAAAAAATGAAACAAAAGTCCCCACCTCAAAAAAACCATAGGATCTATTTTGTGTTAGCCAGCTATTTCTGGGCATACAGCCTGTGCCGGGATGTTTTTGTTTGTTTGTTTGTTTTTTACTTTTTTATTTTATTAATTACAGTTTATTCAGTTTGTATCCCAGCTGTAGCCTCCTCCCCCATCCTCCATCCCCCATCCCCCAACCCACTCTCTCTCCCTCTTCTTCTCCTATGCCCCTCCCCCAGTCCAATGATAAGGGAGGTCCTCCTCCCCTTCCAATTGATCATAGTCTATCAGGTCTCACCAGAACTGGCTTTTTTGTCTTCTTCTGTGGCCTGGCAAGGCTGCTCCCCCAATAATAGGACCAGGGCCATCTCTGACATGAACTCATGGGGTGGCTCTTGGATCCTCTTCTTTATATTAAACTTACAGGAGATACAAAGTTCTGGTTGTGAATGCTATTGTTGGGTAAACTCTCCTTCCTCCCTACGTTCCGTTCCTCACTCTTTCCCTCTCCTACTTCCTCTCCTTTGCTTAGTGTGTGTTTGTGTGTATGTGTGTGTGTGAGAGAGAGAGAGAAACAGAGAGACAGAGAGACAGAAAGGAAAGAGAGACAGAGAGAACATTAGAGAGAGAGGGAGAGGGATATTATTATCCACTAAGAATAGCTGCAAATGAAAGGATCACTCTGAGCTTAAGGGTGGAGCAATTTCTTTCACCAGACATATGGACAATGAATTATTAGGTAGAGCAAATATATCAAAATAGTTCATTCACTAATATATATTTCAACTCAAAGTATATTATCTTTATTATCACTACTGTTATTATTAGTGTGTGTATGTGTGAGTGTGTGATTTGTATGAGCTGGGTCATGTTCATGCCATGATACCCATCTAATTGACAGAAAAGTAACAGTGAGGACGTTCTCTCCTTTGACCTTATTGATATGCTTTCTTTACCGTTAGAAATGTTCTATGAAATTATTCAGATATTTCTTCCATTTGAAATTAGTTTTTAGTCTTCCCTTTCCCAGCAACATGTTTGTGCATACTTATTTGTATTGTGGAAAATACTGAAAACAATATTAAAAATGCAAAATAATGGAGGATTTTGAAAGAATGCTCAAATGACAACTTTGATGCAAACATCTCTGTTCACTTCACTGTAGATTTATAAAGATGTAGGTATAAAAAGTAATTAAATTTCCACTTGAGTATAGAAAATCCTCTGAAGACACATCATGTCTCTTTTAATCTCTGTATAAAATCAGCTCCAGAGAACTCATGAAATTATTTTCTTGTGCAGAAATATTATTGAATTCTAAGTTTGAGCTTTGCTGAGAGTTTATTGTATGCCAGGCAGTCAGACTGTTACCATTAAAATAAGCACACATGATGTTTACTTGACTCAGTGACATTTTCTTGCTACTAAAAAGCAATATTATCCAGCCATTGAGTTCATGTCAGAAATAGTCCTTGTTTCCCTTCCTTTCCCCCCTGCCACGAGGGAGGAGCAGCCTTGCTAGGCCATAGAGGAGGACTTTGCAGCCAGTCCTGAAGATACCTGATAAGCTAGGGTCAGATGGAAGGGGAGGAGGGCCTCCCCTATCAGTGGACTTAGAGAGGGGCAGGGAGGAGATGAGGGAGGGTTGGATGGGGAGGGAATGGAGGGACTACAGCTGGTATACAAAGTTAATAAACTGTGACTAATATTAAAATAAAATTAAATTAAAAAATCCAGTACCATAATAGACAAAAAGAAAAGCAGTATTAGTTTGAACACAAGAACACAGATATGATAAACATAATGAAATCTATACACCTAAAAAAGATAATCAAGAGAGTGGACATGGGGTAAGATCCTCGTTTTGAAAGACAGATGAGATGCGCATTGAACATTGACAGGAGTCTACTCAGCGCATTTGAAAAACTCTAACTAGCAGTGTTTTCAAAGCAAAGACTCATGACCAAACCTTTGGCAGAGTACAGGGAATCATAAGAAAGAAGGGGAGTTAGTCTGATGAGGAAAGGATAGGAGCTCCACAAGGACCAAATATATCTGGGCACAGGGTCTTTTCTGAGACTGACATGCAACCAAGGACCATGTATGAATGTAACCTAGAACCTCTGCTCAGATGTAGCCTGTGGTAGCTCAGTAACCAATTGGTTTCCCATAGTGAGGGGAACAAGGACTATTTCTAACAGGAACTCAATGACTGGCTCTTTGGCCTCCCCACCCCCCAAGGGAGGAGCAGTCCTGTTAGGCCACAGAGGAGAGCTTTGCAGCCAGTCCTGAAGATACCTGATAAAACAGGATCAGATGAATGGGGAGGAGGTCCCCCCTATCAGTGAACTTGGCAAGGGGCACGGTGGAGATGAGGGAGGGAGGGAGGGACTGGGAGGGAATGAGGGATCGGGACACGGCTGGGATACAGAGATAATAAAATTTAACTGATAAGAAAAAAATAAAATGCAAAAAAAAAAAAAAAAAAAACACACACACGCTCCAAGGCAATTCTGCTCATCCCTGAGGTATGTCTTCCATCAGCATCACAGTCACAAGGGATCTAAGAGAGACCAATATACTTACTCATTGATTCCACATCGGACCTAGAAAGCTCATTTCATAATTTCTAGGAATAGTATTAATAATATATACTCAAATGGTCTAAAAAGAGTAACGATAAGACACTAAGGTAGCCAAACTACCTATGGATTTAATGCTCTTTTCAAGAATAGCCAAGGCCCACATAACTTACACTTTCTGTTCCTATGTATAAACACTCTTCCCTTAGCATCTGAAGAAACACCATGAAGAAAAATAGGCCTCAGATTTCATAAATTAAAGTCTCTTATCAGCCATTTTTTGTCTTCTTTTGGTTCCTACTCATTCCTAATTACATTTGGTGACCTGAAATTGAGCTGAATTTTCATGCTTTTATAAGATGTGATTGCATGGGACTGCTACTTAAAGCCCTAAACGTGAAGATCTGACTAAGGTTTCCTAACTTTAGTACCTATTATCTAGCAACCTTTAATGTTTTTGCTTTTTAAACTTGCTAACTCAAGGAACTTTATATGCCCCGTTTTTCACATCTAAACAACAGCATGTCATTGTTTTCAACTTTTGAGGCCATCATTGAAGATTAATCCAGGGAATATCTTCAAAACTAAGAATCTCGAGTAAATCATGAGGGAAAGAAACACTGATCCATTAAAAATTATTACAAAGAAAGAACAGAGAACAGCAGAGAGAGAGACAAGAGAGAGCCAATGGAATCATGTCTGTATATGCTAAGGCTGTGCATGTCCTGTGTTTTAAAATGTTAAACTCTAAGGCTCATAGGCAAGGCTCTGTCCTAAGGCATACATGATGCATAATGATAAAAGAAAAAAACTTTTTTTTTTTTTTTTTTTTTTTTTTTTTTTTTTTTTTTTTTTTTAGAAAGCCTTCTCAGTAAGGGAAAAAGAGCTACCATGCAGTCTGACCGGATGATGTTCTCTAAGAGAGACATAGAAGGAGACTCCCGCCCTCTAGGCCACCACAGATATCATTTGAAAAGGTGACAAAGGATCCTTGCACCTCCTGCAGCACTTGAATAGGAATAAAAAAAAAACATTTTTGTACAAAGCAACTAAGAACAGAAATAGAAAAGGCAGCAGTAATATATAGACGGTGCTCTCTAATCTAGGCCTAGGGCTTCTGCTTTTAAGAGTGAACTTGGGGCAACTCCACACAGAAGTACTTAGCGTCCTCACAGCTTCAGCACATGTGCATTCATCTGGCAAATGTACGGCCTACTCTCTGAAGTGAAAAATGTGAATCAGAAGACCAGGAACAGGAACATGCAAGAGCCTGGCTAAGAGAAGCCATTCATACAGCACACTGAACTCCTGTCTCCAGCCATCTCGCCATTGACAATAAAGCAGGACCAAGCATCAGTGAAGGCCACACACGATTTCTTTTATGAAAAACACCTTAATCAGTTCTACAGTGGAAGTAGAGCCAGTCTCAAATTGTCCTAATTTAAATTGAGATTATGAAAATAATAACTGAAAGACGTGAAAAAATCTAAGTGTCCTTTAAGCTACAATCCTGATGTCCCATTTGGTAGAAGTCTCCTTACTACCTTCATGCTTTTAAGTAGCTCTCACATGCTGAAGTCCTGTTTTCTCTCCTTGCATGTGAGGAGAGAATTCTCCTAATTCCTTTTCAGTTATTCTTTAACCCTCAAATACTTTTTTGAACAACCATTTTGTTCATATAGGTCTTTAGTTTGAATTCTATTGCTTTTCCCCCAGGTTTTTCTGGGAAATGTGTCTGTCTCATCCTGTAGCTATCAACAGCGCTTCTGAGCCACAGAAGGAGACACACACACACACACACACACACACACACACACACACACACACATAAAAAAATAGATTACACAGCAAATAAAAATAAGCATTGCAAAAGAGCTATATGAAAGCATTCTTACCTTCCCATGTTGGCTGTATCATTTGTCTTCTGTGTGATTTCTAAACTAGGGATACATCCTCCTTAATGGTAAGGAGATAGATAATCTTTGCCAGAAATAATGACCCATACTCTTTCTATCTTGCATGTAGTGATATGAATAGCAGACTATTAGTCATTCTATAACTTTAGACTGCTTAAAGGAACAAACATTTATTTCCTGAAATGAATAACTGGAGAAAACTTACTTGAAAAGATTAAATAAATATAATGCCTAGATGCATTAGAGAAATAACAGCATATACAAAAGAACACAGATATGGGCAGCAATGCTTCCTTGTTAAAAAACAAAGAAATACCAAAAACTAGTTTCATTAAAACAACTTCCTGGGGTGGTAAAATGTTCTAAACTCTATTGTGGTGATAGATGTTTGACTCTCTATCTAAGAGCCACTGAGTTGTATACTGCAGAGGGATGGATTTGATGGTTGTAGCTCAATGACAGAATGTCTCAGCAGATGCATGAGTTTGATCCCAAACCTTCAAAATCAACCCCCACTCCTCCGTGCATTTCCTAAGCAGAAGACAAATGATGAAATGGAAGCAAGGAAGGGCCTATTTTGTACCGATTTTGTCCTGCTGGCTTGTGTGGATGGGCACCAGAGCTGAGGACAGATGTTTGATTTGCAGTGTCTTTAGAGTGTATCAGTAAACTAAGGATATCTGGGTGCTTAAGTAACAGGAATTTATTTCTTAAGGTTCTGAAGGTAAGGAGGCCAAGGTCAGATGTCTAGATACCTGGCTGAAGTTCCTCTTCTTACTAATAAACAGCTCCTTTCTCTCTGTGTTATCACATAGCAGAGAGACAGAACACAGAGAGATAAACAGAGTGGGAGAGAGAAACAGAGACATAGAAAGGCACAGAGACAGAGATAACATAGAGAAATAGAGAAGGAGAGACAAAGAGAACACTGGTCTACCTGATCCTCTTCCTCTGCATTTCCTTGTGAGGACATAGATCCTGTGAGGGAGAACTTCATTCTTAGGACCTCCTCTAAATGTAATTGCCTCCCCAGGATTTATCTTCAATATCCATCACATGGAGGACTGGGCTCCAGTACACACATTTGAGGGAAGAAAAACAACAAAACAAAACAAAACAAAACAAAACAAAACAAAACAAAAAAACCCATTCAATTCTTTTTTTACATTTATTTAAATTAAATTATTATTTTTTATAATAGTTTATTTACTTTGTATTCCAGCTGTAGCCCCCTCCCTCATTATTTCCCAATCCCACCCTCCCTCCCTCATCTCCACTCTGCCCCTCTCTAAGTCCACTGATAGGGAAGGTCCTCCTCCCCTTCCATCTGACCCTAGCTTATTGGGTCTCATCAGGGAGGGCTGTAATGTCCTCCTCTGGTGGCCTAGTGAGGCTGCTCCTTACTAGGGGGTGGGGGTCAAAGAGGCATCCATTGAGTTCATGTCAGAGATGGTCTCTGTTCCCCTTACTACGGAACCCCCTTGGATACTGAGTTGCCATGGACTATATCCAAGCAGGGATTCTAGGTAATCTTCATGCATGGATGGTCCTTGGTTGGAGATAGAGTCTCAGAAAAGACACCTGTGCCTAGATATAATTGGTCCTTGTAGAGCATCAATCTTCACTTAGAAAGACAAATGGGATAGACATTGGAAGTAGGAGAAAACAAGTAACAGGACAGGAGCCTACCGCAGAGGGCCTCTGAAAGACTCCACCTAGCAGTGTATCAAAGCAGATGCTGAGACTCATAACCAAAACTTGGGCAGAGTGCAGGGAATCATATAAAAGAAGGTGGATTTAGTATGACCTGGAGAGGACAGGAGCTCCATTCAATTCTTAAAAGAATTATTGAGATGGTGACATAATAGCTAAGGAAAATGGTGACATGTCTGAAGATAAGACATAATCTCCCTAATGGTCTAGCTCCTGTACTCTTCCCTCCTGTGTCCTTCAACTTGTTCATTTGAGGAAAGAAGAAGACTTGGGGCCAGGTTGTTAGGGAAGATTCACCCCTGAGGAAAGACTGAAGTATCTTTGAAGGTGGAAGATCATCAACAAGCAAAACATTAAATAAATACATTGAAACTCAAAAAAACAAAAAAACTTCCTTTTAAAAAATATTTAAACTAAGTTTATTCTGTATTTATTTTTTTTTATTCTTCTCTCATAAATTACACTCAGTGTGCAGTTACTCCTTCTTCCTTGCCCTCTCCCACAGATGCTTTCTTCTTCTGCCTCCTGTCAGAGACGAGCAAGATAGAAACAGTGCAGTGAAAACTCCATGGTATCTGAAAGTAGCACTGGCAAAGACACATTGTATTGGGGAATAAGGAGCCTAAAATGGCTATCTTCTCAAGTAGAGGGATTGGGACACCAACCCAGACACAGAATCTCAGACCTACAATTTTTACTGCCTGCAGAATGTGTTGGGACCAGGAGCCTAGAGTCATCAGAGACCAGACTTCATTTAATGGGAACACATGCAGAGTACCAGGCCAAACAGTAGGCAGAGTTCTGGAGTCCTGAGGAGGAGGGGGAGGAAGGACTGGAGGAAAAACCGAGGTCTGGGTAATACTAGGAGAATACAGCCCACATAATCTCCTGACAGGGACACAAAGAAGTCTGCAGAGATCAGGGAAACTAGGTCCTCCTATGCTATGGCTGAGTAACAACTTCTTATTCCTTTTTACTCAGCACAGCTTTTTCTTTGGCCCAGACATGTTCTTATATTCTCTTTTCCCCTACTAAAATTAACACATCTTTGAAATGTCTAATTGTCCACAGAAGTGTTACATGAAATCTCAGTTTGTTATTTGTTCCACACCTTCTTGTCTTTCTTGTGTCTTTAGCACACAGGACCACTTTCTGCATGACTTGTCACCTGTCTAATCTCATATGCTCCATGTTTTATCACCCATTATAATCCCACCATTAAATAAAGATAATTTGATCGGTATAAAAGAGATATCATAGAAATTCAATGTTAAGTATTTTTCATCCTACAAACAGAATACTGCTTCAACTCAGGTATATTTCAATAACCTAACAACTTTACTATTACTGCCAGAAATTCTTCAATGGCATTTAGTTATAGCTGTCTCTACGAATTTGAAAGGAAATGGTACAAACACAAAGGACAACCTAAAAATAAACTTTAAATTCCCATTCAGTGAGCTCTTTGAGAGTGAAAGTCCAATAACAGACATATGAAAAGAAATGTGTGGTTAGGGAATAAAACCACTGTCTAATTACTGTTATGGGTAGAATATAATGTCCTAATGAGGACTTAGGTTCACATTTTCTCAAAACAAAATAACTTTATCACCTAAAAATAATTATAGCATGAAAAATAAACATTTTTTATTTGGCATGAATAAAAACAAAATCAAAAAGTATACACTTCAATTACAGTAGAAGTTTCCTGATTTTTTTCTTAATCTTTATAAAACTTGAATATCCATTAAAAACCAAAAAAACAAAAAAAAAACAAGGTAATATTTATTAATAAAAAAAGCTGCTATTTTCTCATACTTATTAATACAAAGTAGATGGGGTGTCTTGAGTTAAATTAACAGAAAGGAGGATCGTTTCATATCACAGTAGATGATTTAATAGATGCCATTATGTCTATATTCACTACAAGTGGGTATTAGCCATATAGGATAAACATATAAACATACTAAAATCTATAAACCTAAAGAAGCTAAGCAACAAGGAGGACCCTAGGGAAGATGATTAATCCTCATTCAGAAGGGCAAACAGTATAGAAATCAGAAGTAGGAGAAAACAGGGAACAGGACAGGAGCCTCTGAAAGACTCTACCCAGCAGGTAATTGAAGCAGATGCTGAGACTCATAGCTAAACTTTGGGCAGAGTGCAGGGAATCTTATAGGCGAAAGGGGGAGAGAGAAAGACCTGGAGAGGCAAGAGCTCCTAAAGAGACAAACAGACCTAAAAAATCTGGGCTCACGAGTCCTTCAGGGACTGATGAATCAAGCAAGGACTATGCATGGAGAAGACCTACACCCCTATTCAGATGTAGCCCATGGGCAGCTCAGTCTTTATGGGTTTACCTAGTAAGGAGAGCAGGGGCAGTCACTGCCATGACCTCTGTTGCTTGCTTTTCATAAACTTCCTTGGTGAGGTGGCCTTTGTAGGCCACAGAAAGAGGATCCAGACAGTCCTAATGAAACCTGATAGACTAGGGTCAGATAGTAAGAGGAGAACTTCCCCTATCAGTGGACTGGGAGAAGGGATGGGGTAGGAGGACAACGGAGGGAGGGTGGGACCAGGAGGAGATCAGAAAGGGGTTTACAGTCAGGAGACAAAGTGAATTGTAATAAATAATAATAATAATGAAAAAATCATTTGGAAAATAGTCTTTGTTACATATTGTATTTCTCTTTTCCCCAAATGTATTGTCACAATACATTAAACTAATTTCATAATAGTTTGGGGTGTTTTGTAAGGAGAAGAAGCCATTCATAATGTGACTTAAGCTCTACAAGCGGGTTGAAATTTATGAGATTCAAGTTCTCTTATTCTCTTAAGTTCTTTAAATGTTTCCAAGTTTGGCACCTTAGCCTTGCTTGTCTCTCCCTTACTGGTGGATTTACAATAGAAACCCTAGAAACATAGAAATAAAAATTTTTAAAAAAGTAAGACATGAGTACTGGGCATTAATTGGAGATAATTACTCTGTGAGTAAGCTACCTGTATCAACCAAGTTCACATAATTTGTTGACCAATATACAAAATGAAAAAGAAAATGAAGGAATTCACAGAAAGTGACATTTGAATGGTTTTATTTATTTGACTGATTGGAAATACTGGATCTATTTAGAGAAAAGATGATAGGCTAAATACTTACAGTAAATAAGTATGATTGTTATTAACAATAAAAAATGAACTCTATTATTAACCATGATAAAGATAAAAAATTAGTCTAAGATAAAAGTTATCCATAGATAAATATTCTTGTTTATATAGCTGTTACTTTCTCTTGCAGATTCTACAAATATTTTTACCATTTAGCTACTGGGACAGAAGAAACGGATGACAAAAAGTGAACAAAGAAAATAGAAATTTCTTGTGGGAGAGAACTCTTCTAGCATACAGTACAAGAGACCTAGCAAAAGAACTTAGTGTATGAGAGATTTGAGTTTTGGATAAGAACAGGAGGAAGACATGAATAGCTTACGTGTTCTAAGAGCTGAGACAAGAGAAGCAATTATACTAAGACTGAGAAGCTCAGTGGGAGCATGAGTCTTGGAGCTCAGGATATTAAATTCAGAGGCTAGTAAGATGGCTCAGTGACAAGCAAGAACACTTGTTCTGAAAGCATGAGAACCTAATCCAAAGTTCTCACCATCCGTGTCAAATGCCAGGCATGACTAGCATTAAAAGCCAGGCCTTTGGGTCGAATATAGGCATGTGTTGAGAGTGTGCTGACTTGCCTGCCAAAATGAAGCATCTGTCAGTTTCTACTTTGCTAAAAGAATGGGACTTAAACCAGTAGGTTGGAGAATGGTGGACGAAAACATGCAGCTTCCTTTACTGCATGCTGGAACAAACATTACTACACACACACATGCACTCACAACAGCACAAAATGGGAGGGAGATTGAGAGATGCGAGAGAGAGAGACAGAGAGAATGACAGAGAGATGAAAAAAACAGAGACGTATAGATGATGCTGTCAATTGCCAAGGTGTATTGTAGCCACAAGTAGAAGAAAAGTTTGTCACTGAAGAGTAACAACTTGAAATCTAGTTTGCTGAAATGCCTAAGTTCTTTGAAGTAAGAACTCAACTAGGGAAAGTAAAGAAACAACACTCATACATCAGCTTATCGGCTGTTCGGTGCAAAAAGTCTAAAAGAAGATATGGATTAAAGATCTCATTTATAAGAATTAGCTTGAACCATCATTTTTCATGTGCAGATTCACTCTGAGAGCAACAGAAGCTTTTGAGAGAAGAGATTGTTTTTCTACGTGAGATGGGAATGCTGAGAACAGATCTAAAGAATATAGAATTGATTGGGACTATAATACTCAAAATAAAATTCTTAAACCAAATTTGAACAGTGAGCATAACATTTCAATGCATAACAGTTGCAATGGTAAAAAGCTCACTGTCCATTGTTTGGATGGAGTCAATCACCCACCGCCTTACGACACTTGGCTACTTCAAATCTTTGCTTCTTTCAGGGTAAAATGCTCATCATACACTCCTAGGTCACTTAAATTTAGCAACGTAAATCAAAATGAAGCAAAGGAAACTTGGTCTCTATTTTACTAAGTAAGAAGTAAGAGCCTTTTAAAAGAAGAGCCTTGAGAACCAGACTCAGCCTGTATCAGGAAATAACTACCACGAGAACATAGAACAGCAACTGTGGTTTTACACTTAGGGTTTGATTAGGAATTATAACAGCAAAGTGCTTTGAAAGAGGTAACTGAACTCTGTCTGTTCATGTACAAATAGGACAATTTTATAACATGATTCTTAAGGCAGATAATTTATGATTGATATTAAAATTAAGGTTAAATATGATTTGGACAAAATGTCATTGAACACTGTGCACCTCTCTGGTGCTAGCATCCGATCAAACCATGGGCATACTTATCCTGCTCACTGTGCTGGTGTATGAAATTTACCCAATGTTCCATTAAAGGATTAAGTAAAAACATTTTAGGTAAAGCTCTTTATACAATCTCTCACTTTAGGCAATTTACTTCAAAATATTAAACTATTATTCTGATATTCTGATTTTCAAATAAAAATAAATTGAATACTATAAATAATTTATTTTTGCTCATTTTTTACACTTTAAAATATTAAATTACAACACACTATGAACTACTAAAGAACATAAGTCATGTAAAAGGATGGTAGTTATTAAAGAACAGTCATGTATTTATAACAGGAAAATGATTCTGTTGACGTTTCTATTCTGCTGCCTACTTCCTTTAAAAGGGAGCTGATAATAGCACAATGAAAGTGCCATCTGAACAAATATAGAGACATTAAGTAAAAGAGGATGCATTAAGGGAAAGGTACCTACAAAAATCCCTGATGTATCAATTTCTTTAGTTTCTCATTAATATCCCCGAAAACACAGTAGTACAGAAAAAACGTTGCCCACAAGACCTCAACACTACACAAGGAATTACAGGGCTACAAAGCAAAGCTAGGAAAGGTGCTCCCTCCTAGGGAAGACCACAGATTCGGTTGTTCAATGCCAAAACATAATTACAGAAAACATAATTACAAGTAAATTTATATAGACTGAAATGTTATATTTAGAAACACATGTTATATATAGTATATACATATATGCATGTAATAATTAGTGAAAGAAACAGGCTATTAATTTGAAGGAGAATAGGGAGAGGTAAATGAGCAGGTTTGGAGAGAGGAAAGGAAGAAAGGTAAATTACATTATAATCTCAAAAATAAAACAATACAAAATAAACTGATTTTTAAAAAGTAAAGAGTTGTTTCCAAAAGTTTTTATACAGTATTCATATTTATTTAAAGGCGCATCAAATATCTCTGTTTTCAACAAAGTAGGGTAATGCAGGCACTGTAGTTCTATTCCTGTCACAATCTCAACCTGATTCAGAAAGCAGTTATTTTAAAAGAGTTGCCAACTATGACAATAAGAAACTTATTGCTCCTTTCCCCTCAGGCAACCTCTTTACTCAATTAATGATGTTTTCAAGGACTGTTACAATTCTTGGTACATTGCCTTTTGGGGTATACAGAAAGCATGCTTCAGCCAGGCATGTTGTTTTTAATTTCTCTTACAGTTTAAATTACTATAATGAATCATGGGGTTTGGTAGTACATACCTAGGATAAAATTAACACAATTTGAAAAAAAAACTATTAGGAAGATTAATTTCAATATTTGATAAACTACCAAGCAAAAGCATAAATACAATGCTGGAAAAACTTGTTTTTTGGGGGGTTCATTGAGATGATTCCGGGTGCAGTTGAAAATTGCTCTATTATCTGCATATATTTATAAAAATGCATTAATAGTTAAACAGTATATTATAATTCAACAAGTGACCAACTGCCTATAAAATATTTTATAAATAATAAATTTATCCAAGTGCATCAACCTGTGATGCTCCCTTTGTACACTGGATGGTGGTGGAAATATTTAAATTGTAATTACAGAAAATTCACAAGAAATTTTAGTGTGCTATAAAATACTTAACTAGAGTATTAGTGTGCTATAAAATACTTAACTGTGCTTACAATTGGTAAATTCATGGGATATGAGACTCATCTCTCAGGCATGAAACAAACACAATTAGAAACAGAATCCCGTCATGTTTACAGAAAAGAATTCATAAAGCTGTTGAATCTGTATGGGCAGCAGTGCTTAAAAAAGCCACTTTTGATGAGAACTGATAGACTAAGATCAGAAAGAAGGAGAGGAGGACCTCCCCTATCAGTGGACTTGGGGAGTGGCATGCATGCAGAAAGGGGAGGGAGGGTGGGATCGGCAGGGGAGGAGGGAGGGGCTCATGGGGGGATACAAAATGAATAAAGTGTAATTAATAAAAAATAAATAAAAGATTTAAAAAAAAGATTAAAAATCTATAAGATAATAAAACTACTCTATTATATATACATGCACATATATAGTTCCCTAAATAAAAATTACTGTATTGTCTCAAAAAAAAAAAAAAGCCAATGAGAAGGTTGTCTGTTCAGTTTAATTAAGTTTAGTGCAAGTTCAAATAAACCCTATTTTTCTAGAACCAGAAGTCATTTGATTGTTTCCATGACTAAAGTTTAAGAAATATTATCTGTATTTAATAATATATAGCTGTCTAAAAAGACATATTACATTATCCTAATACTTTGGGTTCTAAACTGCCCTAGTCCTTATCTTTTCATGTTTATCAATAAACATCCATGTGATTAAAAAACTCACATTTGAGGCAACAAATTCCTTGATTATAACTGCTTCAAGATGTCCTCAAAGAACCTCCCAGGAACCATAGGAACACAGTTGGAAGTAAGATAACAAATAGTATGAACTAAAAATAATTTTAACTGACTCAAGTGGAACGTGAAAGAACTTTGTTTCACTCGGACAGAAATTACTTGGTGGTTTTGCAGGTCACCGCATCTCTGTATTTGAAAAGAATAGCTGAATAGGAAATACTAAAAGGTGTAATTACTTTTATTTGGTCTCACCATAAAGAGGAAGTTACTTTTTATTAGTTCTTTAAAGAACTGGATTAAATACCACTGTTTTCAGTTTGAATGATATTTAACAAGATTTATATTATATGATGAATAAAGTGGGAAAATGAAAGTTTGCACTAAATTATACTGATAGGTTAATATAATTATTGGATTCCATAGCTCTTGGGAACTGAGGATCACAATCTAACAATATATAGATGATCTGAATAAACCTACTTTGTACCATGTAATGAAGTTTCCTTTCTCAAACAAATATTTATCTTAATAACCATTCATAGAACTTTGAAATGCATATGTTCTAATTCAGGGATTTAGTTCTTTTAAAGTAATGGCCGAATTAATTTATTTCAAGACTAATTCTCTCTCTTTCTCTCTCAGTCTCTCTCTCCATAGATATGTGAATATGTGATTATGTGTAAATCAGTAAAAAGAGCAAAATAAAACTACTTTAGCACACCCTTTTTTCCTGTGCTTTATTATAAATTTAAATGTAATCAGCATCTCAAAATAATTTTATAATTATATTTGTATAGATGTATATAAATATATGTAAGATAATTTAATTTTGACCAAAGAGTACAACACATGGGTATTTCTATATAATCTTTTGTCATTAAATAAGCAATCAGAAATTTCTATATTTTTTGTTGAGTCTTAAGCATGTCATAAAAGGTAGTGGTTAAAGAGATGATTTCCAAACCAGATTTGAATGTTGAGTCCTACTTCCTATAGTCAATATTTACATACTCTCAGGCAAGTGAACTTAAACTCCATGTTTCCCTTGATCATGTATTATTCGGAAAATATAATATGACTCATACTAAAAATCATATGAAAACAGAATGAGAGACAGCAGAGGCCAGTGTTAAGGCCACTGTGTAACATTAAAGGAGTTATTTTTATTTGTACTTGTCCTTTGATCAATACAAATAATGACATATTTGTGGCTCATGCAACAAAAATTGTCTTTACTCTCATCCAAGAGAACAACCAAATTCTTACAATGTAACAATAATAAAAATGGTGAAAATGGATATGTTTTTGCTACCTTCATATTTACCATGCACAAAATATAATTCAGCAATGCTTATTGTTTTCAGGAGAGTATCTGATTGCATTGTGTAATGTGGCTAGTACAGCAAACTCTGACTGGTGCTTCTGTGTACGATAATCTGCAAGGGAGAGTGAAAACGTTCTTAAGAATAAAAACAATTTAGTGTAACAGAGAAAATTTAATGTTCCTATCGTAATCTTCTAATTTTAAAATACTAATTGTACGGAGGTATGATAAAAATAGGTAAATAAAAATGACTTAGAATTTAACTCATGCATTCTTTTAAAATAAACAATAATTTAATCTATGTTAAAATATCAATCTACACTGCACCTTGAAAGCTTCAAGCTGTAGACTATTACTTTACCTAGTAACAGATGCTTCCTATTCTTGGTTTGAAAAGAATAGTGCTTTGATTTTTTTTATTACAATTTATTTCAATATTCAATTTGTATCTTTGCTGTGACCCCCTATCTCGGCTCCTCCCAATCCAACCCTCCCTCCATCTTTTACTCCCATGCTCCTTCCCTAGACCAGTGATAGAGGAGGTCATACATACTCCCCTTATATCTGACCCTAGCCTATCATGTCTCAATGGGACTGGCTGCACTGTCTTCTTCTGTAGCTTGGCAATACTGCACACACAACCCACCAACAAGGGGAGATGATCAGAGAGTCTGCCATTGAGTTCATCCTGGAGAAAGCCTTTGTTTTCCTTACTAAGGACCCCATTTTGGAGACTGTATCTATGGGTTACATCTGAGCCTGGGTTTTAGGTCCTCTCCATTCAGTGGTTTGGTTTTTAAAACTTCCAACAAAAGGAAAGGAAGAGAGGTTGACATCTTTTTTCTCCTGGACTCAAGAGACTAGGAATCCAAACTATAAAAGCAGTAATAAACCTAGTGGGAATATTTGTGGGGCAGGCAACCAGAAAACATAAAATTGGTGCAATCTCTAAAACCCTGTTTCTGGAAGAGAAGAAAAAGAAAAATTGCCCAAGAAATCGCAAACAAAAAGCATGCTTGATTAAGATAGAAGACATATTAGCCCAGAACCCAGTCCTACTGAGGTAATGAGGATAGGTGATTGACAGCAGATCCTGGCTGAAACAGGATCAAAAGAAAGAAAACAAAACAAAAAAAAAAAAAAAAAAAAAATCAAAGAAGCAGAAATGAAACCTAAGTAAAATCTTGGGTATGTTATTTTTCTTACAATCTTATCTGGATCCATATTAGCATACAGCATTTCAGTAATTCTCTTTTGCATCACAGTACTGAGCCCCAAACTCTTCAGTAAATACTTTTATTTTGCTTAGAATAGGAATTATTATAAAAATTAAGCAACTAAAGGAACTTTTTTACTTTATAATTTAAATGGTAATTTCATGGAAGAGGTTAAAATATAAATTTTAGGCGATATACATCCACATAGTATATAATATTTTGGGTTTTGAAATGGTTTTATATAATATGATAAGGGAATGGTGTAACAGTTTGGGTCATTATGAATGTTTACGGGTGATGGCTCAAGTGCACTCATAAGGACCTGAACTCAGGTTACCACTACTAATGGCTAAAACAAAGACAGCCACATGCTATTGGGAATGTGAGATCAGCCTGTGATCCCACACACATGCCCACAGACACATAAATTATACACATTTATTTATATATAAGATACACATCATTTTTAAAAGATAAAGTTAGGTGAAATATGTTTGATCTTTATTCATTTATTTTCTGTAGCACGTGTCTCACATGCCAAATAGTGTGGCATTTGAGGTGGTGATTAAGAGATATTGCCTGAGAAGGGCAGATGTGAGGAATAACACCCAAGGTTGTAGCTGACTGCCACACAAGTGTGGCAGACTACATGAACAGAGAGCCAGCCACTGAGACCATGTCAAAGACAACCGCTGTTCTCCTTACTATGAAACCCACATGGAAACTGAGCTGCCCATTGGCTACATCTGAGCATGGGGTCTAGGTCCACTCCATTCATGGTCTTTGGTTTATTCATCAGTCTAGGCAGGACCACCTGAGCCCAGAATTATTGGTTCTGTTGCTCTCCTTGTGGAGCTCCTGTCCCCTCCTTGTCTTTCTATTTCCCAATTCTTACATAAGATTCCCTGCACTCTGCCCAGAGTTTGGCTATGAGTCTCAGCATCTGCCTTCAGACACTAATGGGTAGAGTCTTTTAGAGGCCCCCTGTGGAAGGCTCCTGTTACATACTGTTTGACCTTCTGAATAAGGATTAAGCCTTTTCCCTAGGGTCCTCATTGTAATTTAGCTTCTTTAGAACCCTCTGCATGCATGCCCCTCCCCAAGTCCACTGATAGGGGAGGACATCTTTTCCTTCCTTCTGATCCTAGTCAATTAGGTCTCATCAGGAGTGGCTGCATTCTCTTCTTCTGTGGCCTGGTAATGCTGCTTCTCCCTCAGGGGGAGGTAATTAAAGAGCAGGCCAATCAGTTCATGTCAGAGACAGTCCCTGTTCCTATTACAATGGAACCCACTTCGATACTGAACTGCCATGGGCTACATCTGTGCAGGGGTTTTAGGTTATCTCCATGCATAGTCCTTGGTTGGAGTATCATTCTCAGGAAAGACCCCTGTGCTCATATTTTTTGGTTCTGTTGCTCTCCTTGTGGAGTTCCTGTCCTCTCCAGATCTTTCTGTTTCCCACTTCTTTCCTAAGATTCCCTGCACTCTGCCCAAAGGTTGTCCATAAGTCTCAGCATCTACATTGATAGTCTGCAGGGCAGAGCTTTTCAAAAGAGGTCCTCTGTGTCAGGCTACTGACTTGTTCCCTCTTTTCTTCTTCTTCTGATGTCCAGCCTCTTTGCCTTTCGGAGTGGGGATTGAACATTTTAGCCAGAGTCCTCCCTCTTGATTAGTTTCTTTAGGTGTACAGATTTTAGCAGGTTTATCCTATATTATATGTCTATATGAGTGAGCATATACCGTGTGCATCTTTCTGCTTCTGGGATAGCTCACTCAGGATGATCTTTTCCAGATCCCACCATTTACCTGCAAATTTCATGATTTCCTTGTTTTTAATTGCTGAGTAGTAATCCATTGTATAAATGTACAATTTTTTCTCTATCCATTCTTTAGCTGAGGGACATCTCAACTAAAGATTGTTGTTTCCAGATTCTGGCTGTTATGGATAAAGCTGCTTTGAACATTGTTGAGCCAATTTCCTTGTTGTATAATTGAGGAAGACAACTGAACTCATTCCAATTAAGTGATAAATATAATAATAAACAAGAAGTTATAACTCAAAAAATGTTTTATCAAATATATTTTATCTTTGTTTAGAAGACAATTATAGCTATATTCCTGAAACTATATTGTTATGTCCTTAAATCATTACATAAAATATATTTTAAGTATGTGTTTGTGTACAGATTTGCATTTACACATACTGTTCCTGTATAACGTATCACAGGAGATCAGTTATATAAAAATTCTATCTAACATTTGTGGCTTTAAACAAATCTTTCCTACTTTCAATCACAAAGTGATTTTGGAGAAGACATTTCTACTTCAGGTTTTAAAATCTAAATGGAACATTCTACTTACTTTGAAGTGTTTTATTCTTGGTGAAGTGATATTTTATAATTGCCATGTCTTACTATTTGCCATATATTATTGTCAAATTTTAAAACATTTGTTTCTATCATTTCCTATATTAAGGGTGGTTTCATGTTTAAATTGTGCTGCCTGGATAATATTTTGACTTAGTTTTCCTAGTTTTGTTTATAGTAGATATTAGTCATATAAGATAAACATACAAAAATCTATACTCCTAAAGAAGCTAAACAAGAAGAACCCTAGGGAAGTTGCTCAATCCTCACTCAGAAAGCAAATGTGATAGTCATCAGAAGCGGGAGAAAACATGGAACAAGACAGGAGCCTACCACAGAAGACCACTGAAAGCCTCTATTCAGCAGGGTATCAAAGCATATGCTGAGACTCATAGCCAAACTTTGAGCAGAGTGCAGAAAATCTTGTGAAAAAAGGGGAACTTAGAATGACCTGGAGGGACAGGAGCTCCACAAGGAGACCAACAAAACCAAAATCTCTGGGTTCAGGGGTCTTTTCTGAGACTGATACTCCAACGAAGGCCCATGCATGGCGATATCCTAAACCTCTTGCTCAAATGTTGCCCATGGAAGCTCAGTCTCCAAATGGGGAGCAGGGGCTATCTCTGACATGAACTCAGTGGTTGCCTCTTTGATCACCTCCTCCTGGGAGGAGTGCATCTGTACCAGGCCACAGAGGAAGACAATGCAGCCGGTCCTGATGAGACCTGATAGGCTAGGGTCAGATGGAAGGGGAGGAGATCCTCCCCTATCAGAGGACTAGGAAGGGGCAATAGGGGGAGAAGAGAGACGGTGGGTGGGACTGGAAGGTGACAAGTTAGGGGGCTACAGCTAGGATACAAAGTGAATAAATTAAAATAATAAAAAATAGATACATAATTAAAAATATAGCAAATATATATTCATAAAATAGTCATTCCAGACTGTGGTATCATTAGTTCACAATGTTATATCAACCAGCTCTCCTGTGTTACTCAAGATTGAGTAAATATCCAAGATGCATTTTTCAATGATAAGTGAGGAGTTCAGGGTGTGACCAAAAGCCAGGTATTTTGTGATAAATGCCAACTTATATTTCCCATAACCATATTTTAATCAGAAACAAAATGCCTAACATATTTTACCATAGCAGGTTCCTGTAATATGCCCTGGCTTGTAGCATTATGTGTTAACATAACAGCCAAGTAATAAAATATACTCAAAAATTTCCCCAAACTCTTCTCATCCATTACTGATAAGCATGGACAATGTGACTCCTAAAGAAAGGCACAAGATAATTTAAAGAACTGGAGGTATCCTGGTGTCCCAAATGTGCAGAGGAAAGTTTTCCGTATCTCTCCAGACTGAGAAATGAGTGAAAATTAACTTCATCACATTAAATCATTGATATATAGGAGTTGTTCGTTGTACCAATTAACACATCTTAATTAAAATAAAAATACATAACTTAAAAAATAACAGTGGAAGCAAATGTAATCTGTGGGTTGTGCAAGCCTGAACAGCACACATGAGACCTATAAAGGGGTATAATACCATTAGAAGTAGTTGCTGCAAGAAAAAGCTAGTTAGGGATGCAAAACTTCACATTCCCCATAGGTTTTGTCTTATTTCAACTTAACAGTCAAGAAGTAACCTTTCCCTCATTTTGAGGGGATCCTTTACTTTAATAATGTCCATACAGATGCATGCTAAACATAGTAAATTTGCTATACAATGTGAAACAGCCATTCACGAACACCAATGGATCTTCCTTTTCAGACCCTTAATAATATGTGTCTGCCACACGCAAAACACTTTGATTGCAATGCAAAGTAATGAATGTAGGGTGATTAGGCAGTAAGTCCCTTAAGTAACAGTGCCAGCTATCTAACTAGAAATTTATTGCAGAATAATAAAAATAGATAGTCATTCTGCTAATATTAAGTATTCTAGAACATTCATTGAGCATACCTCAAGTTATATTAAGATAGTTCATTGATGAATAGTGGGGAATATACTTATCTGTGAGTATAAGGGCAAATACTTAGATTGAATTTAAGGAATATAGGATTATGCCGTTTTAGTAAACTGGTAAATATCAATTCTCCACTAATACCCAGAACTTCACAAGTCCTGGGTAATAGGCTAGCTTTTCAGTACAAGACATGATTTCCATCGTGTTGTATTAAGTTTAGTTAGGGAGCTGTTATCACCTGCAGTACTGTAGGATATTTGTATTGTAATGATCATGGTTGTTGTTCATAGGCATGGTATTCATAATCATAATTAGGGAGGACTGTTGGTTGCTCCTCTCTTTTGGAAGCTTGCATGATGCCATGAAAGCTGGACCTTAGAGTGGAAACTTTCATTTCACTTCAAGCTTAGGGGCATCTGGGCCCTGTGTATGAAATACATATGTCAGGTCGTATCTTGTTTGACATGATTTTCACCTCTGGGAAGCAACCAAGGGGAATACCAAGTAACTGTAATGTTTTTGGAGTCTTTCGGGCAACACTGACCGAAAGAGAGCTTCTCATGTCCTCTGCTGTTTTTATTTTTTATTTTTCCTTAGATGGTCTATGGCTCTAAGAGGGCATTATCAGCACAAACAGGAAATATTCAACAAATGGAGGCCAGCACAGGAAACTACAACCAATCAAATTCAGAGTTGTGGAAGTCAGTTGCAAAGGATACATCTATAATATAATTTTGGCATCCCAGATTTAAGCATCATTGTGGAAGAAGGGGAATAAATACTGTAAGAGCTAGAGGAACAGCAAGTTTATTTGAGATTGCATTCTTTAGGGATTTAG
Source organism: Psammomys obesus (assembly GCF_907164565.1). Lineage (NCBI taxonomy): Eukaryota > Metazoa > Chordata > Mammalia > Rodentia > Muridae > Psammomys > Psammomys obesus. Next base: position 21,162,698 of record NW_026585689.1, read on the forward strand.
GAAGTTGCACACATAATCACTAACAAGACTACCTAAACATGAACTGAGCAAGGATGCCAAAATTAGACATTTGGCATGGCAGAAAGTAAAAGATTCAACTTTACACAAAGAACTCTATGCAAGTAATGGATATGAGCAAAGGAGAAATACTTTCCCCAGAGAACATACCAATTTATTACCTAATACTAAATACGCATCCCTGAAAAAATATACATACAAGTAACATTATGTAGATTGACTACGTTGCATTTGTATTACAACAAATAATGAAAGAAAAGAGATTATGTATTTGAAAGAGAACAAGGAGTGGTTTGTAGGAGCGTTTGTAGGAGGAAAGGAAGGTAGAAAATAAAGCACTTATACTATAATTTTAAACATTTTAATTTTTTTTTAAAAAAAAGAAATGTGTTACAAGGCCAATTTGCTTGCTGCTATATTGGAAAATCATCTTTATAAATGAAAGGGAAATGTAATTAAACAAAAATGTTTCCTAAAAAAATGAATCTTTTATGCTTTTCAGATTCTTGGTCTTAAGTGAGAGTTACTGCAAATGCTAATTATAGTTGTATGTTTATTGCTGAACTTAAATTCAGTTTACAGTAACATAAGTCTCAAGTAATCTAATACTCCTTTTTTCATATCATAGGGGAAAGCCTGAGAGGTAACAAGTTTGTTTTAAGAAGAACTTTATTATATTCATAACTTTTTTTTGAAAAAGTGTTATAGTGGTAATAATATGTTTTAAAAGCAAGACAAGGCGAGAAAAGCTATATGAAAACTTGTTTGGCAGGATGCTGTAAAAATGAAGCAAGAAAAATATAGAACTGAATCTCAATGTTTAAAAATTAACATTTAGCAAAATTACATCCGGATAAAAGTTATTTTTTCCTATAGCTGAAATGAGAATTTAACTTGGGAAACATTTACTTGAGCATGAGGATAAAAGAGAAAAAAATGTACAATATAGTGTCTCATCCCATCATAACTCCAGCCTCATATGCTTGAAGTTAGGAATATTGTTAAATAAGTTTCTCCCATATTTGGAAACATCAAAATGAAATTCAAATTTTGACTTTAAAGTCTTCTCCCTATGCTGTCCCTAGATGGCATATTTTCTCTTCTTTCTTTGCTTCCAAGAGTCACATAGCACCCACAATCAATTTACACACTAGAAATTTCTTCTTCAAATCCATATGTTCTGTACTCTCTTCATCGGATCTTCACAACCCATTACTTTTATGTTCAAATTATGTCTATATTGGTCACTTTTTTCTCACAATTTTAAAATCATCAATCTTTTTAATTCAGTTTAGCAATTTCTAATCACATGATTTTTCTAAAGTTTCTGGTTCTTATATTTAATGTCAGGTATGTTACAAATAATTTATTTCATGGAATGTCCCAGTTCACTCTTTATTGTCTCTAATCTGAATTCAGATCCTGGATAATCCTTGAAGATATCTCATTAAACTCTCTCCATGCAGTCTCATCTCTTTTCTATTCATCCCTATTTATATGCACTCTTCCTCAATTCTAAAATTGTTGATTTTGCTCTTATGTCTAAGTTTCCTTAATGCATATATTTATAGGAATTTATTTGAGATTCAAATATATGAAATTAATCACACAGAGACCATGTTGCTATCTTCCAGTTGTTCCAGATGTGTTCCCAACTTTTCTACACTTATGTAGTAACTCTTCAAACTATCATTTCACATAATTCTCAGTTGTCTCTAGACATTTCTATATTACATCACTATTAATTTCCCAAGTAAGACAGTTTTGAATTACACAGATATACTAGAGCTTGCCTTAATGCTTCCAACTCTCAACCTTGAATTATACAGTGTATCTTTTGGAAACCTTAATCATTATTTAGCACTTTGAGCGTCAATGAATAAATGCCTTTCTTTCTCTCTCTTCTACTCTCTCTCTCTCTCTCTCTCTCTCTCTCTCTCTCTCTGTTGAAGGATGTTTGATGACTAACTTCCTTAAAACAACCGGACAATGTCTTTGCAATTTTGTTTTTGATGCTTATCTAAGTTGAATAAATGGAGTCTCCTGTAGGTTCTTTCTCCCAAACACACTCATGACATTTTGTGAACTGGCAATATATTCATCATCTTTTTCTCCTTTAATAACTGAGAATATATTTTTCTTTTATTCTTTTTTTCATTTTTAATTATACTGTATTTACTTTGTATCACCCCTCTAGTTCTCTCCCTCCTCCCCTCCCAATCCTTCCCTTCTTCCTCTTTCTCCACACATACACTCCCCAAATCCACTGGTAGGGAAGGGTTTCTTTTTCTTTCTTCTGATCCTAGTCTGTTAGGTCTCATCAGGAGTGTCTGCATTGTCATCTTCTGTGGCCTGGTAAGGCTGCTCCCCCCTCAGGGGGTGGTGATCAAAGTGTAGGCCGATCACTTTGTGTCAGAAGCAGTCCTTCTTCCCATTACTATGTAACCCACTTGGACACTAAACTGCCATGGGCTACATCTATGCAGGGGTTCTAGGTTATCTCGATGCATGGTATTTGGTTGGAGTATGAGTCTCAGGAAAAACCCCTGTGCTCAAATTTTTTGGTTCTGTTGCTCTCCTTGTGGATATCTCAGAAGCAGAAAGACACACAAGGTATATACTCACTTATATAGACATATAATATAGATAAACCTACTAAAGTCTGTACACCTAAAGAAACTAATCAAGAGGGAGGACTCTGGCTAAAATGCTCAATCCCCACTCCGAACGGCAAAGAGGATGGACACCAGAAGAAGAAGAAAACAGGAAAAAAGTTAGGAGCCTCCCACAGAGGGCCTCTGAAAGGCTCTGCCCTGCAGACTATTGAAGCAGATGTTGGCCAAACTTTGGGCAGAATGCAGGGAATCTTATGAAAGAAGTGGGAAATAATAGTAAGAGCTGGAGAGAATATTTTATACTTTCCAAAAAATGTATTTGTGAATATTAAGTTATTAAAAACAAAGCATGATGTTACAAATGTTTGCATATAGATAAATAAACCTATCTATGTAAATGTAGATCAGATAGTAAGAAACTGTAACTTGAGTTTTGTTATAAAATCATGAAGCATATTTATATTGAGGAAATAACAATGATGATTTAATGATAAAAATAAGTAATTATCAGAAATTCCCTTTCCTGCCTCCCTCATAGCATACCTTCTTATGCCAAGAGGCATGCATAGTAATGCCATCCACACTTATAATAGACTTACAAAGTCCCAAGAAAGTAGGGAACATTGAACGCTTCTCCTCCTGTTACATTAAAAAATATTTTGTGTTTTAATTAAGAGTTTAAGATGAAATCAAATGGTTGCAGGGCACAGATGTCTGCCAATATTGCCTAATTCTTACTATCACCATCCTGGTGACGGAATCCCCTCCTATATTGAGACAGACCTTTATTTTTTCAGTGTTTATGTTTCACACAAATAAAATTTGCCACTCTCTAGCCTAACCTTTTAGAAAATATGGCAGTTTCTGTTGTTTTTTTACTGTTTTTATTTTTTTAATATTAGTTACAGTTTGTTAACTTTGTATCCCTGCTGTATCCCACTCCTTCTTTCCCTCCCAACTTCACCCTCCCACCCTCATCTCCTCCCTGCCCCTTTCCAAGTCCACCGATAAGGGAGAGCCTCCTCCCCTTACATCTGATACTGGTTTATCAGGTGTCTTCAGGACTAGCTGCAAAGTCCTCCTCTATGGCCTAGCAAGGCTGGTGGGAGTGGGGGGGGGAGGAGGAAGTGGTCAAAGAGCCCACCATCGAGTTCATGTCAGAAACAGTCCCTGTTCCCCTTATTAGGGTACCCACTTGGATACTGAGCTACCAAGGGCTACATCTGAGCAGGGGCTCTAGGTTGCATCCATACATGGTCCTTGTTTGGAGAAACAGTCTCATGAGCAAACAAGTAACAGGACAGGAGCCTCCCACAGAGGACCTCTGAAAGACTCTACCTAGCAGTGTATCAAAGCAGATATTAAGACTCATAACTAAACCTCTGGCAGAATGCAGGGAATCAAAAGTCGGGGGGAGTTAACATGACCTGGAGAGGACAGAAGTTCCACAAGAACCAAATATATCTGGGCACAAGGGTCTTTTATGAGACTGTTTCTCCAAACAATGACCATGTATGGATGCAGTTTCTGTTTTTAGAGATTTCTAAGTTATAACTTTTAGTGCACACGTTCAAATTGAACAAAACTTTAGTCCTTCTTACTATCTGCCTTTTTCTCCTTTCTTCTTTTGTTTTTGTTATTTTTTATTATTCTGATATTTTACATTTGAAAAGCCATCAGTACCTTTTACAGAAAAGAAGTGAAATTTGGTGGAAAAAAACAGAGGGACTATATCTTGTGAAAATACAGTCTGTCTACAGCCCTAAGAGCACGCTTGGAAGGCCCTCTTAAACTTGAAGTTAGCTGTAGTTTCCACAACTCCAGACATTCTCACAGGAACTTCATTGAGATACCTAATCCACACAAAGTAAGAAAGTATGCATTAGATTTCTCAATATTAGGGTACTGTTTTTTAGAATAGCAGGCAAATACATGACATAGGTGGGCACGTGAATACTTTTTCAGTTAACAAATTCACAACAAAATTAGTGATGTATATATTTCTTTTTCCTTTTTTCATTTTAATCACAGGTCATTCACTTGTATCCCAGCCATAGCTCCCTCCCTCTTTTCTTCCCAATCCCACCTTCCCTCCCTCATCTCCTCCCTGCTCCCTTCCAAATCCACTGATAGGGGAGGTCCTCTTCCCCTTCCATCTGACCCTAGCTTATCAGGTATCTTCAGGACTGGCTGCCATGTCCTCCTCTGTGGCCTAGCAAGGCTGTTCCTCCCTTGGGGAAGGGGGGAATTAAAGAGCCAGTCATTGAGTTCATGTCAATAATACTCCCTGTTCCCCTTACTAGGGAACCCACTTGAATACTGACTGAGGCATATATTTCAACAACTACAAAATAATTGTGAATCTTTTAAAAAATTATTTATTTACTACAATTTATTCACTTTGTATTCCTTCTGTAGCTCCCTCCCTCTTATCCTCCTAGTCCCACCCACTGGACTTTTCTCCCTTTATGTCATTTCTCTAGTCCCCTGATAGGGGAGGTCCTCCTCCCCTTCTATCTGACCCTAGCCTATCATCTCATCAGGACTGGTTACATTGTCTTCCTCTGTGGACTGGTAAGACTACACCCCAACGGGGGAGGTGATCAAAGAGCCAGTCACTGAGTTCATGTCAGAGAAAGTACCTGTTCCCTTACTAGGTAACCCACTTGGGATACTGAGTTGCCATGGGCTACATCTGTGCAGTGGTTCTACGTTATCTCCATTAATGGTCCTTGGTTGGAGTATCAGTCTCAGAAAAAAAACCCTGTGCCCAGATTTTTTGGTTCTGTTGCTCTCCTTGTGGAGCTCCTGTCCCCTCCTGGTCTTTCATCTCTCCCATCTTTTATAAGATTCCCTCGCTCTGCCCAGAGTTTGGCTGAGTCTCAGCATCTGCTTTAATACCCTGCTGTGTACAGTCTTTCAGAGGCCCTCTGTGGTAGGCTCCTGTCCTGTTCCCTGTTTTCTCCCTTTTCTGATGTCCTTCCCATTTGCCTTTCTGAGAGAGGATTGATCATCTTACCCAGAATCATCCTTCTTGCTTAGCTTATTTAGGTGTATAGATTTTCTAATTTTAAAGCAATGTATATAACAACAAATATATTTAAACCTGCATTATAAATCAATCACTGAATCAAAACTTAGTATTTTTAAAAAAAAAATTTTAAGAACTTTAATGGGAAGTTTTATTTACTTGTAGTCATGCCTATTTCATTTATCTCTAAATATTTTATTAGCAAAACAACAGAAACCAAAAAAAAACTTATGTAGGATTCATCACATATGCAATGGTACATACTGTCCTTTAGTAACACAAATAATTTGCTTAATCTAATTTAATGATATTTTTAATACTGTGATTTTATTATCCATATTCATTAAGGTCAATATCAGGTGATTTACAATTTAAATAATATAAAAATAAATCCCAATAAATTTGCTAACCATACTATTTCTTTTTTATATTTTTAAATATTTCTCTCATATTATACATATGGTACATTTTCACTGAAAGAAAGTCAAGGTTTTTGTATTCTTTAATATTTTATGCACACACATATAAACAGTCTAAAGAATTCTATATTCTTATATTACTAAAACCAGCATGAAATATTTAAATATACACATTTTTCACATTAACACATAATTTAGTTTAAAAAAATGAGCAGATTTCTTGCATATCTTAGGAAAAAAAGAAATACTAAGATAACATCTTCAACAAATGGATGTTTACATGTAGAAAAATGCAAATATATCCATATTTATCACACTACACAAAACTCAAATCCAAGGATCAAAGACCTCAACATAAAGCCAGAAACAATAAATCTATTAGAAGAGAAGTTAGGAATCAGCCTTTTACTCATTGGCACTCACTCCTGAACAGAACACCAACAGCCAGGCTCTAAGATCAACCATTAATAAATGGGACCTCATGAACCTGAAAAGCTTCTGTAAAGCAACGGACATTGTCAATAGAACAAAACAACAGCCTACAGACTGGAAAAGGATCTTCACCAACCCTACATCTGACAGAGCGTTACTATTCAAAATATGTAAACAACTCAAGAAATTAAACAGCAACACAGCAAATAATCCAATTAAAAATGGGGTACAGAGACAGAGAATTCTCAAAAGAGGAATCTCAGATGCCCGAGATGCACTTTAAGAAATGTTCAACATCATTAGTCATCAGGGAAAACACAATTCAAAATGACTCTGAGATTCCATCTTATAACTATCAGAATAAGATCACAAACTCAAGTGACAGCCCATGCTGCAGAGATGTGAAGAAAGATGCTGGTGGAAGTACAAACTTGTTTAATCACTTTGGAAATAAATCTGGCATTTTCAGAACACTGGGAAGAACTACCCCACAGGACCTAGCTATACCAGTCCTGGGCATATATCTGAAAGATGCTCCACAACAACAGTGACAGTTCAACTATGTTCATAGCAGCTTTATCTGTAATATCCAGAAACTGGAAACAACCCAAGTGTCCCTCAACCAAACAATAGATAAAGAAACTGTGGTACATCTACACAACAGTGTACTACTCGACTATTGAAAACAAGGAAATCATGAAATTTGCAGCCAAATGGATATGGAAACGATCATCCTGACTGAGGTAACCCCAATCCAGGAAGAAAAGCATGGTGTATACTCACTTATAAGTGGATATTAGCCATGTAATACAGGATAATCAGACTAAAATCCACAGACCTAAAGAAGCTACATAACAAGGAGGAACCTAGGGAGGATGCTTAATTCTCATTCAAAAGGATAAATAGAATAGACAATAGAAGCACTTGTAGAGAAGAAACAAGGCTAGGACAGAAACCTATATAGATGTTCTCTGAAAGACTCCAACCACAGGGGAACTAAGCAGATGCTGAGACTACCAGCCAGTTTGGGCAGAACCAGAGCACAGGAAATCTTATGGAAGTGTTGGGGATAAAAAGACCCAGAGTGGACAGGAGCTCTATAAGAAGACCAATAGAGCCAAAAAATATAGGCCCAGGAGACCCTGCAGAGACTGATGAACCAATAAGCACCATGCAAGGAGAGGACCTAGGCCCCCTGCTGAGATGTAGACCATAAGCAGCTCAGTCTCCATATGGGTGTCCTAATAAGGGGAGCAGGTACTGTCTCTGACATGGACTCTGTTGCCTGCTTCTAGATCACTTCCTTCTGGTGGGCACCTTTGCAGACCACAGAGGAAAAGAATGCAGACAGTCTTGTTAGGCCTGATAGGCTAGGGTTAGTTGGTAGGGGAGGAGAACTCCCCATATCTGAGGACTGCGGGAGGGGGATAGATGTGGAAGAAGAGGGAGAATGGGACAAGGAGGAGACAAGGGAAGGGGCTAAAATAGTGATGTAGAGTGAAAAGAAAGAAGGAAGAAAAGAAGGAAGGAAGAAAGGGAAGAAGATAAAAATTAAAATATCATACCAATTACTTTAAAATAAGAAAAAGAACATACTGTATGTATGTATATATGTTAATATATATATATATATAATATTTTAAATTAGAGAAAATAAAATTCTTAAGAGATACTATACTTATGGAAAATTTATGATGATGAAATAAATATTTAGAAATAAATGTTAAGTCATACTGTAAATGTGGGGCTTATGAAACATTTAGTTGTCAAAAAAAGAAACTAAACAAAATCTACTTATTAAGGATTGAACATATTAAACCAATCTGCAAAAAAAAAAGCACAAATTAATTTAATGAAATTTGCTGTTAGTGTTGTCAGAAGCAAAGACCTAAGAACTCAGCAAATATCTTTATCTTTTAAAAATGACTATAGCAAAGATATAGTGCCCTTATTGAATATTTTAATGATTTGCAAAATATCTTTTAAACTATGAAGAAAATAATAAGCAATTATTCTTTGTGCTTTAATGCTTGAATGGATCTTCTTGGTAGGGTCAAAACCCAGACTCAAAGCAATGACATGAACAGTGTTTATATAAACACTGTTTTAGAAAGAGCTGAAGAACCTGTGAGACATTCATTTCTCAAACTTTTCTTTTTCTCTTCTGATGACTAGATGATTGCTAAATTCTATTAACCCTTTGGTAAACAAGTATAATATTTATATTTTTATTCCCTATATTGATTTTTAAATAATTCACAAATTTTATAGTTTATGTGGGGTTAATGTTTGTTATTCTTAAGAATCTAAAGAATTATTTTACTATATGTGATTTTGCACTAAATAAGTTTACTAAGATTCTTTAATTTGTACAAAAGTTTGTCTAGAAAAGCAATTTTTTTTGTGAACATTTTTCTGAGGAGAAATCAATTGTGGGTGATTGCACATGATACCTAAATTAAAAAAGAAAAGAAAAGAATTGGAATGCCAGCATGGAGAAGTAAAAATGGACACAGTATCAACCCTAGCAAAGAGCTTGTTGCAACTGATTACTCCTGGGAAAAGAAAAAAAATCTATTTTCTCTACTAAATTGTCACTGGGTATAACAGGAACATTCTGGAGAAGGCCCCATGCACAGGAAGAACAGTACACAACAAACTTAATGTTTGTTGCTTTGATTGGTTTGGTTTATTTTGTTAGTTTTTATTTTTTGGTTGGTTGGATTTTTGTTTTGTTTTGTTTTCTTTTAGTGTGGTTTTCTTTTCTTTATTATTTTACTTTCTTTTATTCATGGAGGAGAAAACTAAACATGACATTAGAAAGGATCTGGGAAGGAAGAATGGGAAGGACATAATAAAAAATGTATTGCATGTAAAATTTTTAATAAAAAGTAACCAGTAAAATGCATTGTTTGACAAAAACCTACCCCTATGTGGCACAGAAAAAACAGAGGAAAGAATAAATCCATACACTTTATAAATCTATAAATGATAGATTGCTATCATTATAGCATACTTTCAGACTAAGTCAGAGTGCCAAGGTTTATCATAGGAAAAGTGATTTGGGAAAATTATGAAAAAAAAAATGTATTCCCTCAATGTCTTCTAGAATGTTTTAACCAGCACATTAAGAAAGAAATGTGTCACTTACCCAAGACATATGTGATAATCCTTAAGCACATGACATATGCTGTGAGAAGTGAGGAGTTTTAAGTGAAACTCAGGCAAGATACTTTGAAGCCTCATAAGGGCAGATTATCTTAAAGGCAGATTTAATGACGTGAATTAGTAGGGTTCTAAAATGTCTAGAATCAATACTTACAAAATAATTTTCTTTCAGCTACAGTCTCAGTAGCAGATCATGGACTATTGCAGGTGGATGGTCTCAGTCCCAAACATGAATAATAATGGATTTCAGCTTCTGACATTATATTAGGGTTGCCATTTGAGCACAACACTACATATGTTTTTATATAATTTTGGATCATGTAAACTAATTACTGTAGTTACTGTCTGATTGGATCTCAATTTTATTGCTGTCCTGTTATCTATTTGTATTTTTTAGGGTTTTTATTATTTTTTTAATTAAATTTATTTTTGTATTAATTAGTTTATTCACTTTGTATCCCAGCTGTAGCCCGTTCCCTTATCCCCTCCCCCTCTATTCTTCTCCTATGCCCTTCCCTGAGTCCACTGAAAGGGGAGGTCCTGCTCCCCTTCCATCTGACTCTAGTATTATCTCAAAGGTTCATAGTTTGTTTTTGAGGGGACAAACTTCCATTAAGTTTTCATGTGGTGATATACTGGGATTAGGTTCTCTATTGATAAAATTTCAGCACATTACTTAACTTTCTAAAATGTGTGATCATCATTTGCATAAGTTTCCGTTTTTAGAAAGCCTTCAATTACTTTCCTTAAAATTCTTCTTGTCTCATCATTCTTTTACCATTATAGTGAGAGTTACTCAAACCCAGACTTGCTGATGCTCTCCTATATGTTCAACAATTGGGATCACTTTATTGCTTTTGCCACATGACCTGTATATGTTTCGTCTTTTTCTTCTGGTTTAGACATCTGCCCCTTTCTGTTCTCCTTTCATCTTTTTATTTTTTTTCACCTGTATAATAAAAGTCCCCTTAAAATTTTTGATGGGGCTTAAAAAAATATCATGCAACAAGATACCAAAAATAAATAGTCCCAGCTTTTAGCTTAACAATAAGTACCCCAACAATAAACATGAAGGAAAGAAATTTAAACAGACAACTCAAAATAATCCAGCATCTAAATTAAAAATAGGATGGATTTATCATCAATAAATGTGATTATATGCAATAGGGAATAAGGCTGATGTGCTCACCTTCATATTTAAGGTTAGGAAATACAGACTTTCATATTACATGAACACAGTTCCTAGCAAGAGGTCATATACAGTTAGCAAGTTGTTAGCTGAGGCATCCCTATCACATTCTGTTACCTGAAAGCTAGTAGAAAGCATTAGTGGAAAATAGTAAGATCTGAAGAGGACAGGAACTCCACAAGGAGAGCAACAGAACCAAAAAATCTGAGCACAGGAGTCTTTCCAGAGAGTCATACTCCAACCAAGTACCAGGCATGGAGATAACCTAGAACCCCTGCATAGATGTAGCTCATGGCAGTTCAGTGTCCAAGTGGGTTCCATAGTAATGGGAAGAGGGGCTGCCTCTGACATGAACTGATTGGCCTGCTCCTTGATCACCTCACCCTGATGGGGGAGCAGCCTTGCCATGCCACAGAGGAAGACAATTCAGCCATTCCTAATGAGATATGATAGGCTAAGATCAGAAGGAAGGAGAGGAAGACCTCCCCTATTAGTGGACTTGGGGAGGGGCATGCGTGGAGAAGAGGGAGGGAAAGTGGGATTGGGAGGGGAGGTGGGGTTGGGAGGGATACAAAGTGAATAAAGTGTAATTAATAAAAATTAAAATAAAAAAATTAAAATAAAAAATATTTTCAAAAAAGCATTAGTTGGTACCATGAGTAAACAGAACAGACTGCTTGACTGGCAATCGTTAAATGGCTGAACCAACTGATGTCAAGAGCTATGATTCTAGCCAGAATCTGGTCATTCCTTCAGGAATACCTAATATTCTGAATTATCAAGAGCTATTCTGAAACTGTCACCATTTCACATTTCCATTATCTCTACTGACAAAACTGACATCTTTTCTTTCCCAATCCTCTCCTAAAGTATTTTCTGAACAAAGACCTCGCCTCACTCTATCCATCAGTGGCTACTCAATGAATGAATGAATGGCAAAGTGCATTAGGTATCTTAGGAGGTCCCAGTATGTCTTAGGACTCTTTGGGAGACCCCAGTACTGCATGACTCATAATAGAAATGAAACCTGTGGTCTAAAGACAGATTGAAGGTCTATGTTTACAGTGTTTGTTTTGGATTTTTTAAACATAATATTTTTTTTTCCTTGAGCTTGTTGATCTCTGCACATCCATCCCAGAATGCATTCACAATTCCTAGTTCTGCACAGATAAATCAAAACTACATCCTCTGAAACTGAGCATTAATGGACAAAACAATCTCAATTGTCTGTTTCCACATCATTGTTTATGAAAAGCAGAATGACATAGAAGAATTACACAATTCCAAGAATGCTTCTGGTTTCCAATTCTGAAATTGTTTCTTTCTCTGCCTTTATAGAGAAAAGTTACTGTAAACTGAATTAGAAGGTGACTAGTTAAATTATACATCATGTGGCATATTTATTCTGTAGATAAGCAAAATGGATTCCTATGTGAGTATGGCTTTTAAGTCTGTCATTAAGGTAATAAATTTTGGTTGTTTTTTTTTAATATTTCCATATATATATATATATATATATATATATAAACATTTAGTTTGATATTATGCTAACTTTCTTGAAAAAATAGAATGTAATTCTTTAATACATAGGTTATATTAATTAAGGACATAAATAAATACTAATAATTTGATTACACTTTTAAAAATTTGAATAAAATTTATTGAGAAACAATTGTTAGAATATAAGTTATTCAGTATGGAAACATAGCTAGGTCATATGAACTAAATAAAGAATAATTGAAAAGCGATGAGTGCTTTTTTATTTTATCTTCTAAATGATATTAATATAATATACTTTCTAAAAAATTCATCAATACTGACCTTGAAATTCAGCAGCAAAAATGAGAAGATAATCTACAATGTGAGTGTGTGTGTGTGTATATACATATATATAACATTCAGTAACTATTATTGTTACAAATATTAATTGAGCACGGTAACCAGGACACCAAAACAAACAAAACTTTTTCTCTTTTCATCCATATGAATTTATTAGACATAACCAAAGATCCAAATCCTGAAATGATATTCCGTAATGTTAGGCCAGGAGTAATTTTAATTTTTCTTTGTACTAGAATACCTCAAATGTTTAATTGTGATTTCAAGTAAAACATTCTCAGTGTTCTATTTGTTTCTTCTCTCACCTGCCACTGGGAGAAAGGGAACTCTTTTGATGTTTTCCTTCAGGTTTTCAGAAAATCTGACAGTGAATGTGATCTAAGGTTGTGTGGCTCAAACAGTCAGTGTGGTTTCCAAAGTGTTTTCCCCACTGGGCACACACAAAATATGCCCTTTGATTCTAATCTTCAGCCTCCTCCTCAAAGGCCTGTCTCTGTTCATAACTCTTTTCGACTCAGACTCTGCTTTAAGTTTTTGTTTTTTTTTTTTTTTTTTTTTTAAGCCAAGGGTATTCCTGAGTGCTGTTCACACCACTGATCTGCTCTATGCTTCGATTGCGCAGCCATCCAGCTATGCCACATTGTTTGTGTCTGTGCTTCGATAATGTCTTAAAAGCCTTTCCTTGCCTGTGAATGTTTGCAGTTACTTCTCCTGGCCATACATCTGTACACTCTATTAGAAGAACATATTCTTTCCTTTTTATTAATAGAACTGCAATTAGAATTAATATTAGGCTCCTACTCAGTTAAAATCCCATAAGAAGTTTAATGGTAAAATCATAATTGAATCCCATTTTAAAGTTGAGGAATTAAATTTTTCTTTGCTAAATCACTCAGAGTTGGTAATTGAAAAAAATAAAGCCTACAATACCATTAGAAAGACATGAAAATAATAAAAATCCCCACATCTATGAACTAATGCAATTCAGGCAAGTGAAAACTAGATCTGTTTAAAAACACAATCAAAACAAGAATAAAAACAACAGCAAAAAAACCCTCACGTTTATAAATCAAATTTCTTATAGATTTTACTGTTACTAGTTTTATTTGTTTAAAAAAATAAAAAATTTCATTCCACCTCTGCATTTAGTATTGACTCATCAGCATACAGTTCAGTCACATAAGTTCTCAAATGCTATCTATCATCATTAATTTTTCCAGGTTTTTCTTGATTTCTCTATCTATACTTCAAACTGACAGTGTCCCATTATAATATGAAAAACATAATATAGTCTTTTTTTAAGTTTTAATGGTATAAATTTTATTTGTTAAATGGTAACAGAAAACTGGTAAATATCTAACATGCTGTTTGTACAGATAATTGAATCAAATAAACAATAATTTCAGTCCATTACCATAACACGTATGAATGACTAAAAACAAACAAACAAAAAAAAAAAAACAATGGGCAGATCTGAAAGGAAAGATACAGCCTTATAAACATTATTTACAAAATGTTCATTATCTGGAGAATCACCTGTAAGAATTAACAGACGTGAAAAGAGTGTTCTCATAGACTGTGGAAGAGGAGTGTCATCACAAAAGGTTGAGAGAACCAGCTCTATCATGACCACAGTCACTATTCTAAGCTTTCAACTGACAGTATTATTGCTCACTCTTACCACTGATATTGGCATGATGGGACACCATGTCATGATAAGAATATAGTCTTAACATATCTTTGAAAATATTAATGCCATTTGTGTGTAGGATGAGTCAAATGGAAGTTCTATGTTCAATATTTCAAGAACTGTCACTCTAATGTTTTTTTTTTTTTTTTTTTTTTTTTTTTTTTTTTGGCCACAGTGGTTTACCTGAGATAAGTTTCTGACAATAATGTACAGGGATTCCCTTTTCTTCACATCTCTGTCAGCATTTGTCATCTGTGGCTTTTCCTATAATTTCTTTGTAACAGACTTTCTAACATTGCGGTTTTCATTTTTGTTGCCCTTATGAGTCATAATATTGGACGTGTTTTCACATTATGTCCAATATTGTCTATTTGTGCCCTGTATCAACATCATTTATTATGGACTTTTTCTATTTTCAGTAAAATTGTTTAATGTGCTTCTATTTTCAACAGCCAACATATGAATATAACCTAATGGGCAAGCATATAGTGTTAATGCATACTGCAGATGTTATTTAGTATAGATGGGTAAAGCAACTCTTATATACTACATATATGTGGTAGGTGATTTTAGTCTTTAAAATAAAATGTGTGTGTGAGAGAGAGACATAGAGAGAGAGAGCGTGTGTGTGTGCGTGTGTGTGTGTGTGTTGGCATGGATTAACCTGGATAAATTTATACTTGTTAAAAAAAAAACTAGACAGAGAATGAAAAATCCTACAGTTCACTCACTTATAAAATCTAACTAAGATGATCTTAAAAGAAAATACAGTGTAAACAGTGGCAGCTAAAGGTGTGGGTAGTTATTGAGGCTGTGGTATTGGATGTTCACCAACAGATAAAAAAAAAAAAAAAAAAACAGAAAACAAGTGAGTGAGTAATCCAGTGCTAGCATTTGTGAGAGGAAGAGAACATGGAAAAAAAAAGAGGAATCAGAATGTATAGTAAAGATGGTGAAGTTTCTTTTGGATGTAGTGAAATGATCCAAAAGTGATTATGGTAATATTGCATATCACTGTGAGCATACTGAGAACCAATGGTTGATGCATTTTCATATTTCTAAATTTAATTAAAACATAATTACATAATTTCCTCCATCCCTCTGAATGATATATTTTAAATGGAGCAGTTGTATGACTCATGGAGTAAATCTCAATGAAGCTGTTTGTAATTAAATACAGCATACTGGAGGCTTTTCTTCTTATTAGTATATGTAGTGAAGTCAAATGCCCGTAAATGTCCAATGAATGTTATGAGATAAATGAACCATGCAATTTCAATTCTACAAGAGATATTCCATGAAGAAAACTATAGTCAGAGGTCCATTGCGCTCTTTTATGAATAGAGTCTAATGGGAATACAGAAGTCCCCACCATTTATTGCACATATTTTCATGTCTTCCCCCAACTGTAGTACATGAGTTGAGTAGTACTCACTCAAAGTGAAGAGCCAAGACACCTAAAATGCTTCCTATGTGGTCACTTAATTATGATACCTAACTTAACTCCAAAACCCTAGAGTGTCAGCCACCCATCAGATGTTCTGTTATAGAAGTTCACCGTACTTATCAGTCCAGATTTGTATTGGAGAGGTCTGAAATTTACTACCTGTATAAAATGTTTCTCATGTTGTTTGATTAACAATTTTGTGAGTTTTAAGTCTCAAGTGCTCAAGTTGGCTAAACCAAAACACCAAAAGTTCTTTGGCTTCTGTACATAAACGTTAACACCTGTGATGCTAAGTGTTGACAATCAACTGAAAAGGATCTAGAACCACCTAAGAGATGAGGTGCCAGGAAGCCTGTGAGTGATCACCTAGATTAGCTTAACTGAAGTGGAAAGGTCCACCTTAAATATGTAGGGTATGATTCTGTTTCCTGAGTCCTAGACTTAATACTTTATTAAGCAAGCTGATCTGCGACATTCATCTCTCTCTGCTTCCTGCTTCTCTGCTTCCTGATGTAAAGTGACTAGTTGCCTCAATATCTGTGACTTATCCACCAGAAAAACACTACATTCTGGGACTGTTAGTCAAAAGAAATCACATAATACGACCCTATATGAAATCCTTCACATCATTGCCAAATAGGGGTGTAAAAGACAAAGTTTATCATTCATGTCTGTCCATCACTTAAAATTTGTGAGCAACATCACTATACTTTGAGATGAAATAAGACTAACAAGGACTGAAATGATCTTCACGAGAGAGATCAAGTCCTGAGCACTTCCGATGGCTACTCATAGTTCCTTTCTTGTTGAGGGATTTCAAGCACTTTATTCATATTCTCACCTTTCTCTGTGTAAAGAATCACGGTTTCAAATACCAGCTAAGATTCAGGGCCACAGAAACATCATTCACATAGGCTGAGGTATGTCAGGCATTCTCCTGCCTCAGAACCATTCTTTCTTTGTCTCCATCACAGCACCAAGACCTTACACTGGAATTACCTACTCATTCTTCTCCACAACTTCTGTTAGCTATCTGACAAACTTTTCTTACTTTCTTCTTCTCAGTCCTGAAATTTTAATAGTTTAGAAAATTTCAAAATATATTAAGTAGAAAACAAAAAACAGCTAAAAATGTCTCATTCATAACTCTTACCAATCAATAATCGCGTATATAAAATATTAGGTTGCCAGACATAAAATTGTTAAAAACCATCAATAGGAACTTAATTACCTCTCAAAACTAAAACATGACAGCCAAAAGGAAAAAAAAATGCCTTACAGGAAAATGGCCTTAATATTTCTAGAGAATAACAGTTTTACATCTTAGAAGCTATAATTATAGTTCATCTACTCAGAATAGTTTATTATAGATGAGAAAACATACATGCACAGGTAAATTAATCCATCTATTCCAAAGCCAAAAGCTTAAGACACAAAAACTTTAAAGCCTGAATTCCAAACTCCTTTCCAAGGCAAGCACTTAAAATTTTGTTTCAGTTATATCTTCTGTCTAAATTTTCAACAATAAGAAAAGAAGCTATTTTTTTTTTGTAAAAAATACATCAAAGATTTCTTTGGAAGTCCTTCATGATTGCATAATACCTTATAAAAATATATACAACACAGCAGAAAACTCAGCTTTTTCCTCCCTAAGTAGTCAGATTTTAACAGAATGGTAATAATGAAACGTGCTAACACTTACTGCCTAACAGATTGCAACAAAAGACTGCTTACAAAAATAGATTCCACTTCTGTCTGATCCTTATCTTTCACCAAGTATGGTGAATTTTGTTTCCTAGTCATCTAATAGTTTAATGCATTCAGCTATAATTCTGGTGTTTTCCCATATAATGTCTAGTCCTCAAATGATTAATATCCTAGGGGGAAAAAACCCACATCTTTGCAAACTCCAATAATCTAAACAGCATTGCAGTATGATGCAGTATTTGTTTCTCCTCAGGAACAAATTGAGATTCCTTTATGTTTTAGAAGTCATGTGATCTCATACTAAGTAACTGAGAGCAGAAGAAAATTAAGTGTAGAGACTATTTTTTTTCTGAGAACTTGAGTATATTTTTTAGTCTCTAGCTCCTCTGTTCCATCTTGCGGGGGGGTGGAGTGGGAATAAGGTTATCTTAGTGATGATAACAGCCTTCTCCATAAAACTAGAGAAAAAAAGAAAAAAATTCCTAAACATTCTGCCAAATGACTCTCCACTTTCTAACTATGACATATCCACTGCCAAGTTGTTAAAAATCCTGATTTGTGAAAAGAAACACACACACCACACGTACACACACATTCCACACACAGCATAGGGTGGTGATCTACAATAACCTTCAATCTCTGGAAAACAATATCTCCTTAAAACAGATCTGGGGGCTGGCCAGCCTGACACCTCTGAGTGTCTCTGTATGCCTTTGCAATGTGTTTGCTCCTGATTGTGATAGACAGAAAGTGAAACTGACTCTAATTCTTATCTTTGTAACAGTGATTCTAACAAGATTAAGATTGTTGGAAATTCTCTCCTGTCACTCACCAACAGAAATGCATATACTAGTGTGCAACAGGAGATACAAGTCTGAGAAACACCCAAGGCCTAACAGCAAGACATCACACAGACAGACAAGTAACCACAAAAGGATAGATAAAATATCGTACAGGCAAAAGAAAGATGGCAATATGAACTGACAGAGTACATATTTTTGAAAAATACAATCATCAGGAAAATAGTCCATGTTCTGTACTGTCCAATACTCATTTCAGCATTCCAGAAACTTCTTAGAATGCAGCAAGAATTGATTGTATTTCACCATAGAACATTAATGATAATGAACACCTAAAACTATCTATAACTGCTTACAATTAGAAAGGGAGAGATTGAAGTTCAAATTAGCTTCACAAAAAGAAACCTTTGGGCGTGGTGTTCTTATTGTGAGTGTTCCCTATGAAACACTGATAATGCAGTCATGCTTACAAATGGTTCTAGCTCTGAGAAGGAAAACATCTTTTCTCCCTCCTGATAGAACTGTCGACTTCGTACATTCACAATATTAAGTGAAAATAGCTGGGGAAATTTCTGGAGACAGAATTTCTTTCTGTGTGTGTGTTCACTACTATGTGGTGAAATATATAACTAGAAGTCAACCAGGTGGAGAGTTACCAGTGCCAAGCTGAAAACAGCAAAGCTGAGCCCCTGGCTGCATGCCCCCTATCACAGGAGAAAACATGCCCTTCTCTGCGTCTGTTCCTGGAAACCTCTAAGCCAAACTTTGTACACTGCTGTTATCCAGCCTACAAAATGCGAAGGGCTGCTAAAGGATTGTCAGCATTACTCCCAATAGTCAAAATTGCTGTAAATGTTTACTGTGCTACAAGCAAGTGGAATCCACACTCCTGCTCGACTATAAACAACACTAACATTCCACACTGAATTTCATTCAATGATTATAGAGTAATAAGGTACGTTCTTCTAAAATTTTCACTTATCATCAAATGCTTGCCATGTAGTTGTGAAGGACAGACATTAACATGGAAACTTGAAGGGCTTAAAATTGTTTTGGAGTCACTAAGCCTAAAATTAACACTTTCTATACTACAACTGGTAGCAGGTTTGTTTTTTTTTTTTTGTTTGTTTGTTTTTTAATAATAAACTTAAAAGAACGTTTTAAAATACAAATGCAAAATTTTCTCTAAATTTACAAGGCCAGTAAAATGGAAAGATGACTCTTAGAAAATTATTATTATGAACATGACTGATTATCACAGTCATCTCCATTTAGTCACTGGAACCTTACAAAAAAGAAAGAAAAGAAAGAAAGAAGGAAGGAAGGAAGGAAGGAAGGAAGGAAGGAAGGAAGGAAGGAAGGAAGGAAGGAAGGAAGGAAGAAAGAAAAGTGTTCTCAAGTACAGTAGAAATGAGCATTCATGGAGAAAAACAGGAAAACACGACATCGTAAGATTTCATTTTTGTTGTGAATTCTACATGTCAACATTTCATATCATGAACAAAGAAAAGAAGACAAGGCCCATTTACAAAAGCACCAAGCCCAACAAATCAAGTAAAATGTTTGCTTTCAATTTTACATGGGAAAAAATTAATTCCACTGTCATATAACATGAGGTTCATCAGAATGACAACCAAAGAAATAAGTTTCAGAATAGACTTGCCTTAATTGTCAACAGCAGCTTTCTCATGCTGGGAGTGCCACTCTCTCCAGCCACTGCTCAGATGCAGGGATTATCATTATCAAATGAAAATAATCCAAGAATGATCCATTTTTCATTATCATTAAAGGGCATAATGATGGGGTATTTTTCATATCTGTTAGTATCGCTAATGGTATTTGATACTATTATATAAAATTAATTTGATAGAAACTAAAGCCATAGAATGTGATACTAGTATATATAAATTCTAATTATTTCCATATAATCCTCAAAAATATATAGCATGAGTAATATCAAAAGAACATATGTAGAGAAACATTCTTATATGCTTAAAAACATTTTAAACTCCTCTTTTTCTGTTATACATTATAACCAATGGTTTCTCTAATATTCAGGAGGAAGGTGTAAAAGTTTATATAGTACATGTTTTAAGGGAAAATAATATATCAAAATACAAAAATAAAACTAGAAATATTTTTAAAAGAAAAATACTTTCTAATTTCCAAATACATTCTACATGGAACAGAAAATAATTTGTAATCAAATAACAAACAAGTGGGGAAATCATGCAAAAATCATGATGTGCTTGAATTCTGATTTCTCAGCATCATTTGACTCTCAGGATGAGAGAGAGAATGACACCCTTTAATTGTGCAAAATCTCAACATGGGCACATCAGTCTGAATTTCCTTACGAGATGTCAAATCTATCCCAGGAGACAGTAAAGCAATTTGAAGTTTTATTGAGCAAACACCCTGCATATAGCATCTTCTAAATACTGTGAAGATAAAAAGAATTTGTAAATGTTGTGTCTTTGATTCCAAGGCAGAATTCTGCTGCATAGTTATGAGGTAGTGTCGTGCTGTGATCCAAAGATGTTTATGAAAACTGCTCTCATTGTCTGGGGGAGGTGCTGACACACAGTTAATACTGTTTCCAATATTTTTCAAGATGTGTATCTTCTAAACATTTTCTTGAAGTTAATTGTTCTCTCTTTTTTCTCCCTATCAACTAATGTAATGTTTTTTTTTTGTAAGGAAGCTTTGAGAATCAGAGCTTTCTTCAAACATATTGAGTAAGGCTGATACAAGGGATATTGCTAAAGTATTTTTCATGTAAAAGATTTTCTCTGTTGTTGTAATCAACAAGACACTTATATTAGACAAATTGGCCATTTCTAAAATCATCCGACTGAAGGAAATGAAAGTCTTATGTATAAGGTGAACAACCAAATTTATAAAGATGTTAATAAACTATAAAAGTATCATTTTACTTAAATAGAAAATGTGCAGCACCAATTTATCAATCAAGAGCCTGAATGAGTAACCTAGCTTTTAAAATGAAAAAAAATCTTGAGGCAATCTAAAAACTAGGTAAGAATATGGGAAATATTTTTGATTAGTATCAGAAAATACTGTATCTGAAAATATTGTTCTTATAATCGCTTAAAGAAATTTCAGAATGGCTGATAACCTCGCAACTAAACTACTTCTTATGCAATTGAGGTTTGTATAAGATGATGAACTGCTTATGAAAGATAGGAACTCATGGATCTCATTATTTACCGTCATAGCCTAACTGTATGCATCAGTGAACCAATTTAACTTAAAAGTAAAGCGTTTATTACTCTCTATAAAAATAAATTCTACCTATCCTATCTACATTGCATGTAGACACTTTACTCTTTACAAAAACATTTAAAACTATTTTTAGTAATTAACTTCACATGGCACATATATTGTCTGAAACTATGTGTACTCATGAAGTAAGTTATGTCAAGGAGCCAAATGGAAACATAACAAGATCAGACTTTGCTTGTTCTAGAAAGTCTTATGGAACCATCACCTGTCTACATTTTAATCATTAATTGACAAAATAGGCTAAAGTCTCTGTTGTCATGGAGTTTTATCAGGTTACACAATTACTTTGAGCTACAATAGACACTTAAAAAAGACCTTTGTGTCATTTT
This sequence comes from Psammomys obesus, assembly GCF_907164565.1. Classification (NCBI taxonomy): domain Eukaryota; kingdom Metazoa; phylum Chordata; class Mammalia; order Rodentia; family Muridae; genus Psammomys; species Psammomys obesus. The sequence continues at coordinate 21,184,685 of NW_026585689.1, forward strand.
AAGGATAAATAAATAATATATTTTTAAAAATCCCATCACAATCACAAAATAGAATTATAAACTAGGCATTTGTTCTCAGTTTTAAATTAGAGCTATTCTCAACCAGCTTGAAATAATATAAGACAGTGGTTACCACAGAGGTAAAGTTGCATACATATTTAAAAATAAAATGTTTATTGAGATGCCAGAGGAGACATTAGAGACTGTGTACAATTCTGGAAGGTCCAAGAATACTGTTTGTTCCTTTCAAAGGACATGTGCCAGGCAGGATTTTCATCTCTAGCAATTCCCAGAGGCCAACAACATGGTCATCTTTCACAAACGCAAATGAGACTTGGAAAGATTAACAGACCTCTAAATGTAAATATCTCAGTGATTCAATCAAATTACATTAACAGAGAGATTTCCTGTAACTACTGTAGTATTTCAATGCTTACTTTACACAAATCTCAACTTTACAAATGACGCACCAACTCATACATTTCAAAAGTGGAATATCCTCAGAAATTGAAACTTTTCAATAGTTGCATGACTTATTCTTGATGGAGTAAGTTAAAGTTGACTATGTTTCCTCTTTATTTACACTTACAATATTAACAAATATCCCTACATATATCCTTGGGAAATTAGATTTGAAACTACATTAGCATGAAAAAATGGCAAGTGATTCACCATATAGCATGTGACTATCCCTTGCACCAACCAAACTTAACAACTGAGACACAAAGTTAATTTGTGGTAACTGTTAACACTCACTGGATAGACTTTATGATTCTGTATATATGCATATGTATGCTCATGCATGTTTTAGTGAACCTACACAAGAGCTCATATAGGTCAGAGACCAGCATATGTAAGTTTCGATTTTCTGTGTGATAGGATCTATGATTGGCCTAGAGCTATACTATACTAAACTAGTTTTTCGTCAGGTCTAAATGACCTGCCTATCTATGCCTGTACAGAACTGGGAGTATAAATATGCAAGCATTAGCACACTAGTCTTTTTAAATATGTTCTCGGGATCAAACTCAGGTCTTCAAGCGTGTGAGTCAAGACCTGCCATGAGTGATCCATCTACTCAGCTCAAGATACATGTTTAAACTTTTAGTAGGAAATACATATTTGCAGAGGAACGAATCTACATATTCTAATTGATAGAAAAAAATAGACTTACACATACCCCCAAATAATTAATTTTATCTTAACGCAATCTATTAAATATTTTTATGTACTTTCTGTTCTAGTGTCAATAAGAGATGGAATAGGATAGCTATACCAGCTTGTTTTCTGGGTCTGTTTGCTTGAAAGACATTTTTCCAGCCCTTTACTCTGAGGTAGTGTTTTGTTGTTGTTGTTGCAGGGGTGTGTTTCTTGGATGCAGCAGAATGTTGGATACTGTTTCCCCACCCATTCTGTTATTCTGTGTCTTTTTATTGATAAAACAGAGTCAGATGAAAGGGGAGAAGGTCCTCCCCAATCAGTGGACTTGGAAAGGGGCAGGAAGGAGATAAGGGAGGGAGGGTGGGGTTGGGAGGAAATAAGGGAGTGAGATACAGCTGGGATACTGAGTTAATAAAATGTAACTAATAATAAAAACTAAAATAAATAAATTAAAAAAGAGAGAGATGAAATAGGTTTTAATGTTAAATAGAATTCTGTGATCCTAAGTGTGCCCACCCCCTAAAAAGAGCAAGCATTAGCAACAACAGCAAAAAAAAAAAAAAAGGAATAAACTCTAAATTTTAAATATCCTGCTTTTGGGAGGACAAAGAAATATTGAATCAAACTAAGCTTTTAAATGTGTCTTCTAATGAATAATCACATATGAATCATGTCTGTCTCAATCGTTTGCAAATATTGAGGTTTGCTACCAATGTAGTCATAAATGTATTTGATAAATATCAGTTAGAACCATAATTAATTAAATGAATCTATCATAACACATATAATATTGACACTTGAAATAAGAGAACTTCAAGTTTTCATGAAAATATATTTATTAGGATGTATTTATACTGATCTTGGCAGGCACTCATCAAACTTAGAGAGCTAGAAGAGGAAATGCAATGACTGTGCCAAATTCCTTCGGAAATATTACACACTCTAATACAGTATACATGACAAGCCTGGAGTATTTAGAGGAGGCCATTTGAATTGTCTAAGCACACACACACACATACACACTTACACACACACAAGCATTCACACATGCACAAAAGCAATGGAAAATTACCCTCAAAATGAAACATCCTCTACACATTTTCTGGAATCTCATAAAGCTAAAAAGATGTCCAACAGGGTCCAGAGTTTACACCAATTTGCAATCTTTTGAACAAGTACAACAATTTCAAAGAATAGGCACTATTTGGTGGGCGTACCATTAATGAAATGTAATTTTACCGGAAGAAAAGGGATTGTAACCTTAATTTTGTTGCTTTTGTGATAAAATCCATACCATAACATTAATATTTAGTGTCAGGTGAAGACACATTTAGAGATAATGGCAGGAAACAGGGGTCACAGTACATTATTTTTCTGTATTCAAAGGATACCAAGCATGGAATGAGCTAAATAAAGAATCTGAGTTTCTTTTAAAATGTTTTTTAAAGGGAGAAAAATGGCAATTTGAATCAACCAGTGTGGTTCTGCTAATGGCTTTCAGATTTCTACTTTAGAGTATGGAATTATTGTGTTTTCTGTGGAAAGCCCATGCAACTGTGACACTTTGCTCACACTTCCCTAGTGGAGTACCACTGGCCAGCAATGTGTTTTTGTAAGACCTGCATGTTAGAGCTCGCTCTCAGTAGTCACAGCTAGAATATGCAGTGCCTTCATATTACCTGCTACTACACTTTACACTCACCCCCGCATTGGGCTATGTCTTCACCTCTTTAATTCTTTTTCTTTGCCTAACAATCTACTCCCAGGGTATACCTATAGCCAGTTAGTTGAGCTCTGTTACCAGATGTGGTACTCAGTATCAAAATGTCACTGTTACCTTTCTAAGGAATTATTTTTCCTTTAAGCAGTTGTTGTTTGAGTTTCAGCTGCTTGCACATCATGTGAGAGAATCAAAATGGTCAGTTACTTGTATTTGGGATTGACAGTATACAATATCTAATTGAAATATGTGGAGTAACTTTAACAGACAAAATGTATCTGAAGAGAGAATGTTTCTCTCCACAATTTTCTTGCACACATCCCATATACCCCTACCGTTGTCAGAACATGGCAGGCTTTTGAACTAACTTCTAAGCATGTACAGCAGAAGTGATTTGAAAATTTTAGAAACCATTAGTGTGAAACTAAAATAGAGAGTACTAGCATGACAAAATAGAAATCAAAGTTTTTTATTAAAAAACAAAACAAAACAAACAAAAACAACAACAACAACAAAAAAAACACAGACTTTGAGCTTGTTTGGAGGTTCTAGCAGGTGAGCACAGCTACTCATGTACCTTTGACCTAAGACCAGTCCTCCTCCATTCAGGGAAAAGTCATCCTCTTCCACAGAGCACAGAGCCTCCAGAGGGACACGCATGGAGCAGTGGGACACAGGCCTAGCCAGCCAGATCAGAAGGCCTAATCAACCCTGGTGATCTCAATGGGGTGACAGATGCTGCGGCCAGATGGCCCTCACAGAGGGCCTCTAAAAGACTCTACCCAGCAGAGTATCAAAGTAGAGGCTGAGACTCATAGCCAAACTTTTGGCAGAGTGCATGGAATTTTATGAAAGAAGCAGGAGATAGAATGACCTGGAAGGGACAGGAGCGCCACAAAGAGAGAAACAGAACCAAAAAAGAACTGAGCCCCGTGGGCCCTGTGAGACTAATTCTCCAACCATGGACCATGCATGGAGAGTACCTAAAATGCCTGCTCAGATGTAGCCCATAGACTCAGTCGCCAAGTGAGTTCCCCTGTAAGGAGAACAAGTGGCTGTCTCTAGTGTGAAATTAGTGACAGGCTCTCTGATCATCTCCCCTGGGGGTAGGGGGCAATATTGCCAGGCCACAGAGGAAGACAATGCATCCAGTCCTGATGAGACAGGATAGGCTGGGGTCAGAGAGAAGGGGAGGAGGACCTCACCTTTCAGTGGACTAAGGGAAGGGCCATAGGAGGAGAAGGAGGTAGGGTAGGACTGGGATAAGATGAGGAAGGGGGCCATGGCCTGGATACAAATTGAATAAATTGTAATAAATTATACTAGAAAAACAGTAAATAAATAATAACAAATAAAAAATAAATAAAGACAGGATCACACTAAAGAGATGGCTGACCTGAAACTCACTAAGTAGGCCATACTGGCTTTGAAGTCAGAGATTTGCCTGCCTGTACCTCCTGCTTGTTTAGAATAAAGGGAGGTTGATGCAGATGCTGCAACTCACAGGCAAACTTTGGGCAAAGCACAGAGTCTTATGGAAGAAGAGGAGGGTAGGGTAGGAGGACATGAGGGGACAGGAGCCCTACAAGGAGACCAAAAAAGCTAAAAATTCTGAGGCCAGGGGGTCCTGCAGAGACTGATGCACCAACTAAGGACCATGCACAGAGGGCTTCCCATTATAAACACAAAGCAGCCACTCAACTGTTTGCAGAATATATTAATTTTAATTACTACAGTTAATGGCTTATCTATTTAAATAACTACATATTTTAAAATGCCAACCTGATAAATTTGGGGGAAAACTAATGAAGGTTTAAGGTCAAGTATAATGAAAAAAAAAAATCCCTTATGACAAGAAGGAAAATAAATCAAGGTGAAAAATTAATAGAATGTTTTACCAATCTTGTATCAAATTATTAAACACAAATGATTTGTACACATCTGCTCTTCAACAGAGGTATGATTATATTCTAAAGCCATAAGAGATTAATATGCCTCATAGGAAGCAACTGATTTCAGGACATATTCTTTGTGCAAAATAGACCTGAAACTTGAGAACAGCTACAAATTGCTCCTTAATGAGCTACTGCACTGCTTTTCTGTTTATATTTTTACAAAAAAAAAAAATAGTAATTAAATTATTTCTGATGTCCAGTGTTCCTCAAAGTACATAATAATTTAACAAAATAGGCAGTAATTGATATAATATTTCCAGATTATACTTGAAGAAATACAGAAAAGGCTTGTTAAATGAAGGTATGTCATACAAGCTATGCAAAGCAGACCAAAAGGCCAAGTAACCAGATCCTGATGATCAGAAATGAGCTGATACATAAATAAAAGAAATCCTGAAAAAAAGTAGATGTCCAATGAGAGTAATAAAGCAAAGGAACAAAAGACAAACATTATGATAACCATGTGTAACTTGATACATGTAAGCAAAGTACAAACAGAGCTGTCCTTACTGGGCCTCAAACTTGTTGGCCACAGATATTTCCCAACCTTTTACTGTAGGTATGAGATGTGTTTCAAACCATAAATTAGGCAGTCAATGAAAGACAGCAAATTTCTTGTCATCAAAGAATGACTAAAGAAGCACACTACTGAGTGAATGTTATGAAAATAGCACAAGGAAGCATTAGCTGCAACTACCGGAGCCCAATAGCACCACTGATGCTGTGAAAAGGAAGGAAACATAAACTATGGATAAAAGGCACATTACAGAGGATGGTGTGTATCAAAAAGATTCTATACCTGGGACGCAGCGAACTGCCTGTTAGGAAAAGGGAACAGCCCCTTCTGTCCCTCCCAAACACTCCCACGCAGGCTGAAAGCACAAAGGCAGCATACAGCCTGGCTCTGTCTGGAAGGTGATCAGAAGTGGATGGGGATGTTGGAATGGGTCACTAACATCATTGGTTTTGCTTTGTTTTGTTTTCTTTCATTCCCCAAGTCTGTGGCCACAGTGGCAAATGAATCTTCCATGGTGGTCATTCTCTTCTTTCTTTCAACTCTAAGCAGGGGCTGTGTTCAGTACATTTGTGACAGCCCACACAACCCTGCACGGGGAGAACCGGGCTCATTTATCCTTATCAGTTCCACCAATTAGGAAAACAGATGCATCCCAGAATAGTTGTGGTACATTAGGAGACGGGAAGGCACAGCATGGTCTAGGGAGTCTGGAAGACAGCTGGGGTAGGCATAAACAAATACAGTTGCTGACAGCTTAGGAAGTTCTATATATGCCAAAACTTCTAGTAAACATACATTAATAATCGCAGTTAATACACTGGTTGTTAAAATCTACAGTTCTAGATGAACTAATTGTATTCATGTCACACCATCAAGGGCAGAATTAACAAATTTCTATATTTTATGTAGTAATACAGAAAATAGATAAAAGGATTTCTTTGTATATAGTTTATGTTGTAGAAGGCATCCTGGTGGTGTGTAGTTTAGTACGTTCATAATAGTAACACACTCATAGCCCTACAGAATAGGAACTCAGGGTAAGGGGGAAATTCATTAACAGAATTCAAACTATTCTTGAGTAGAATTCTTTAATGGGATTTGCACTTAATGTCTCCTTTACAAACAACAAGGGAAATGAGTGCACAACACAGAGCACTCCTGCACGGAGAGTTCCCTTGTGAAGACTCTTCGACATTTTCAGTGAATACTAAGGGGAAATGTCACTTTAAGCAGGGCATCTGGTGAATCAGCCTGGTGACACAATCTGTGTGCTGTAGCCCAAACCTGAGAGGCTTGCTCTTCTCATAATAAAACCAACGTAAAACATGAGAACAAGAAAGTAGTGACGCAGTCTAAGACTCTTTACCTCTATCAATTTAAACTCATGGCTGTATTTTAAAACCCTCGTGACATCGTGTAAATATCGACATAACTAAATTATGTCTAGTACAAATATTCATAATGACATGTGAATACTGATAGATGACAATACACCTGGTTATGTCTTAAAATATGGCTTGTGATAATATTAAAAGATTTGATCAGCTTTTTTATTCGTATTTTACATGGGTAAGAATTTTTTTTTAAGTCCTTCAGATTTTAGAAACAGCGAGGCTGCTTCTTCCCTGAAAGTTCATCCAGTGAAACAGCATCAATACTCTTCTCTGTGCATGCACTGGAGAATTGCATTTCCTTTAGCAGACGTCGAGGATGGGCCAGATATACTGCACTGCATGCAGAGGCATATGGTCCTTACAAATTAAGTTCTGTCAGTTAGATACATGAAAGTGTCAGTGACAAAATTAATGGCATGAACAAAACTAAAAAAGAAAAAAACAATCTAACCGCTTTTGAAGCCAGGTCACACATCTGATAAATTTTGAATAAATACCTTGTTGCATGAGAGTTATATACAGGTTCCCTTCAAATGCAGTGACTATTTCACCCTACTAAATGATTTATCATTCTCCACTTCCATTCCATGATTCCTTAATACCCATGTTAATCATCTTGCTTTTTCGTGAACTCTGATGACTTCTCTGAAATTAGAATGTCGTCTGATGAAGTTCGTTCAGATTTTTTTTTTAAGATATGCTTACTCAACAGCCACTAGCTGTGTCAACAGAGAGCTGTACCCCACTAATGGGGTCAGCCAAGCCAGGGACCACTTTAAAAATATGAAATCATAGTCTGAATTTAAAGTGGCCAATATAGATAAAATCATCTCTTTGGATAGATTAGACTCTTTTAATTGCACAGAAGGTACTTCACTTACTGATGCATTAACGGAAGTACAGCCATTTTGACCCGCTAGCAATCATCAGGCCAGCAACGCTACTTAAATAACTGCTTTTATTAGAATGAAAACTAGCATAAAATACTTTGCTTTTAGTGACATTATGGCTCATTTCCTATACGTCTGGAACTGTGGGGAATATATAAAATATTTTAAATGGAGTATGTATAATCACATAGTATCAAAGAGGAAAACATTGATGGATGTGCATTTTTCTCTACTCATCTTAATTATTATTAATGAGCCATGATTAAAAATTAATCTCTGGAGTGATTCAAATCTCTCTGAAAAAGAACAAACTATTACTCGTTATATTAACTCTATCAGCTAAGCTTCATAGTTATATTCTAAAATCTTTCTAGTATCTAAATATTGATGTACCTAAATATACCTGGTGATAATTTAAATTTTTTATAGTCATTGAAATACTTACATAACAAACTATCTGGTGACATTTGAAATACTATCTATAGCATTATTAAAATAGTTTTGATAAGCATTTTCATTTGTATTTCTTGAGTTTAATTAAGGACTAAAATACTTGCTACCCAGAATGATGTCTTATGAATGTGTTAATTGTTACTAAATTGCAAGTGTGACAAAGTTCATAAGATAATAAAATAACATTACTGGCAATATGTTAAAATGTTACAATATACATGCCTATAAAAGTAACAACTCAGTATACAAGAGTTACACAATTCAAATTAGAAGTAATCAAATTTAGAAATAAAATATTTCTGCTTACAGCACAAACACTTTTTGGAAACACAGCAAATATTTCCTTTGGTTTTGTATTTTTTTTTCTTATGGTGCTAAAAAGAAATTGATTCACATTCTATTAAATTTCCCCATAAAAAATTCCTTCTCATAAAGAATTGAACATCAAATATGGCTTAATTTCAACATTACCTTGTTTGCCTTCTGGCACGTCTGGCACATGTATAAACACAAGGTCATAAGATGTATGAAGATTTGAAATTGCTGTAGTTTCACTGGAAGTAAGATTCTCAGTAAATGAGTATCACTAGCTACCAGTGGCTGGCAGTTAGGGGAACAAAGACAATGCCCTTCATATCAAGCTAAATATTTTGTGCTTTAACTGGTATTTAAAAGACTGGTCCTATAGCAAGCTTTTCATAGCAAAACAAGCCACTGTTTTATTTGAAAGAATAAAACTCTAGAGACTTGGGGTCTGGAAGGAAATTGGGACACTTCTGCGGAAAGAGATCATAACCACTGAAAGATGAAACACTGCAGGGAGCAGAAAATGTTATGGCACAAGTGTGAAAACGAAAACAGCGTATACAAGCTGGGGATTAAGCTAACGCAAAGGGATCTGAGAGCAGGTAGGAACATCAAATGTTTCCTTAACGTGGACATTTGGATAGCTAGGAAGGCACTCACATCTGGGAAGATTCAGAAGCACATGTACTACAGAGGGCAAATACCTGAGATAGACAATGAGCTTGGCTTTTGCGAAACTGATAAAAATCTACTTTACTTCAAAGATATTCAAGGGAAAGAGCTCAGACTGAGAATCCTGACGAGTCAGCGCTGGCTTCCCAGCTCTTGTGCCTTACTAACAACCAATGTACACTTTAACTTTGTATAAACATCCTTCTCTCCCTTAAAACTGCGTTTTTAACATTAACTGTAAAACTAAAGGAAAGAAACGACATGAATGTGCATGTATGGTAAAAACTATGTGAGAGACAGCAAAGCTCTGAAATCTGTGCAGTCCTCTGTGGGTACAGTGGAGTCCGGATAATATACTGTTGAAATATTGAAAAATTATCTTTAGTTTTTCATGGAATAGAGCATAAAAGTTTATAGAAAAAAAAAAGTAAAAATTTTAGAACTTTTTAGCTGTTTATGGATGTCAAAAATCATTTTCCCAGTATACAGGATATATTATGCTGCTCTCGCGTGAAAAGATGCATTCAGTGTTTCTGCTCCTTTGCACAGGTGGGAAAGCTATGAATAGACGGAGGGTGGGGGGCGCTGTTGTTATCATTTGTTTTGTTGTTTGACAAACAAACAACAAGACAGGGTTTACCAGTGTAATGCTGGCTGTCCTGTAACCTACTCTGTAGACCAGGCAAGTCTCCAACTCACAGAGATCTGCCAGCCTCCGCCTCCCAAGTGCTGGGGTTAAAGACAAGGTGGGCACCAGCCCCCAACTGTCACGCATCTGTTTTGCCATGTCTGAGAAAACTGACTTCTTGTGTTATTACACTCTGCTGGCTTGTATGCAAAGGCAGTGTGACGTGAATTGAGGAGACTTAACGTCTTTTCTGTAGTAGAGGAACTCACCGCCCTGTCTCCTGCAAGTAAGTATGGGTTCAGTGTGCTTCCTGTGGGAGAAATGTGCATTTTCGTTCCCTTTAAAAATTTCTCAAAAATAAATATTCAGATGCAAAATTGTTATTGTTGCATTACGTCAGGTGTGAAACAGCCACAAATGGAAAAAGAAATGAGAAATTAGTAAAAAAAAAAAAAAAAAAAAAAATTAAAATATTAGGTATTTTATCTATCAACTGAAGGTCCTGAAGCCTTCTATAATGAATTCTTTGGATGTTTGGATAGACAACATATTTTTCTCAGTCCATCTTTACACAGCTAAAAATCGTTTATGATATTTTAAACCCTATTCATGTCATAAAATAATGAAAAATAAAAATTGTAATGCAATGCAAAATATAATGCTTGACAGAAAACTCTTCTGGCTGCTGTGTCTCAGTTGACAAGTTAAAAGCCAAAATAATATGGATTAAATGCCTTTACATCCTAGCAGGTGTCTAGTCATCAATAATATTCACTGAAGGCCATTGTGTGTAGAGCACTTCTCTTCGCTTCCTAATTCCCTGTCTGGCTCTAGGCGCAAAGAACAGGGAGGTAGACAAAGATTGGTGACACCACTGAGAACTTCACACAGGAAAAAAAATACAAGGCTTTCCTAAGAATCTGCCAGAATATTTCATCAGCAGCCTCTTCAATTATTAAATTTCACACATAAATCGTTTTATTAAAAACTCCTATTTATGAAATTTGAACATGATAATACAATTTTAAATTAATAATGACAATAAAACATGCATTTTTAAAAGTGTATTTTTGTATATATATACATATACATATATACATTTTCATATTAAAAACACTCACATAAGGAATATCCAAGGGAAGAAACAAATGACTTGCATTGTTGTTTTTGTTTTTATTTTGGACATGAAAATTGCACTTTAAAATATATAATATATTCACTGAAAAATTAAGAAATTGATAAATGACAACTCACTATCAATTTTTGTGGTTTTAATTAATGGTAAGTTTTTAGGTAAAGAAAATACCAAGGTGTTAATATTCAAATACACCATCTTAAATTAAAAAAAAAAGATAAAATTTTAAAAGCCTCATTAACTAAGTTTACAAGATATTTCAAAAGAGTAGGCTATCAATATTTCAATAATTGCCATTTTATATCTGACATGTGTTAAATATTAAATAATCAAATTAGTCATTGTAGGAAAGTAAAGTAAAATCTGTACTTTTCTTAAACAAATTTTATATCTTCAGAATACTAATCTTTTTTAAAATTTATTTACCTTTATTTTATGTGCATGGTTGTTTTGCCTAGATGTTTGTCTCTGTGAGGATGTAAGACATTGGAGTTATAGACAGATATAAGCTGCTTTATGGGTACTGGGATTGAAACCTTGTTACTCTGGAAGAGTAGTCAGTGCCCTTCACTGCTGAAGCATCCCTCCAGCTCCTCAAAATAACATTCTCTTAAAGCCTACCTCAAATTCTGGTAAATTCATTGATACATGCACATAGAAAGACCTGAAAGGGACAGGAGCTCCAAAAGGAGACCAACAGAGCCAAAACAAACGAACAAAGAACAAACAAAAATGAGACCGGACGCCCTGCAGAGACTGATACCCCAACCAAAGACCATGAATGGGGAGAACCTAAAACCCAGCTCAGATGTAGCCCATAGACTCAGTCTCCAAGTGGATTTCCTAATAAGGGGAGCAGGGTATTTCTCTGGCATGAACTCAGTGACAGGCTCCCTGATCACTTCCCAGTGAGGAGTGCAGAGTTGCCAGGACACAGAGGAAGACAATGCAACCATTCCTGATGAGACCTGATAGGCTAGGGTCAAATAGAAAGAGAGGAGGACCTCCACTATCAGTGGACTAGGGGAGGGGCATAGAAGGAGAAGAGAGATGGTGAGTGGGAAGGGGGCCAACAGCCAGGACACAAACTGAATAATTTGTAATAAACGATAATAATGAGAAAATACTAAAATTGTATACATTTTCTTATCTTATTATCTTATTTTCATTCAAAATATTAAAATGTGAATTTCTGTCTATGTCTAGAAACACAAAATTTCGTTTATTCAAAGAATCTGGCCAATGTACCTATGTAATAATCTTCACCATCTGAAGACCCCTATGACTTCCCTGAAAATGTGTCATTGCAATGTGACATCAGAAGGACAAATGAATCCAAACACTACTCCAGTCCACTGCAACCAATTCAGTATCTCCAATATGTGCAAAGGTATCAGCTGCAATATTCTAGGCTGGACATATGAAGAATCACTTATACTATTTATGTGACAAAATGTGGCTTGTGTGTGGGGCTTACTTAAAGCAAGCTTGTAAAGAAACATAAGCATTCTCTTTGCCTTTCCAGATGGGGACTGAGCATTTTAGCCAGAGTCCTTCCTCTTGATTAGTTTCTTTAGATACACATTTTTTAGTAGGTTTATCCTATATTATATGTCTATATGAGTGAGTATATACCGCGTGTGTCTTTCTGCTTCTGGGACAGCTCACTCAGGATGATCTTTTCCAGTTCCCACAATTTACCTGCTGGAAATTTCATGATTCCCTTGTTTTTTTACTGCTGAGTAATATTCCATTGTGTAGATGTACCACATTTCTTTATTCATTCCTCAGTTGAGGGTCATCTGGGAAAACAGGGAACAAGATAGCAGCCTGCCATAGCGGGCCTCTGAAAGGCTCTGCCCTGTAGACTATCAAAGCAGATGTTGAGACTTATGGGCAACCTTTGGGCAGAGTGCAGGGAATCTTATGAAAGAACTGGGAAATAGTAAGATCTGGAGAGGACTTCCTGGTCCACAAGGAGAGCAACAGAACCAAAAAATCTGAACACAGGGGTCTTTCTGAGACTGATACTCCAACCAAGTACCATACATGGTGATAACCTAGAACCCCTGCACAGATGTAGCCCATGACAGTTCAATATCCAAGTGGGTTCTATTGTAATAGGAACAGGAACTGTCTCTGACATGAAACTGATTGGCCTGCTCTTTGATCACCTCCCCCTGAGGGGGGAGCAGCCTTACCAGGCCACAGAGGGAGACAATGCAGCTACTCCTGATGAGACCTAGTAGACTAGGATCAGAAGGAAGGAAAAGAAGACCTCCCCTATCAGTGGACTTGGGGAGGGGCATAGGTGGAGAAAGGGGACTAAGGGATTGATTGGGAGGGGAGAAGGGAGGGAGTTTCAGGAGGGATACAAAAGTGAATAAAGTGTAATTAATAAAAAAATTTAAAAAAGAAACATAAGCAAAGATTTCCACACTGCTTAATTACTGCCTTCCACTAAATTAGAACTGATACTGGCAAGTATCAAGGACATTTATAATACTGCAGTTGTTTAGTTGTTTCTGTTTTCTTCCTTCCTTTCTTCCTTCCTTCCTTTCTTTCTTTCTTTCTTTCTTTCTTTCTTTCTTTCTTTCTTTCTTTCTTTCTTTCTTTCTTTGCTTGTTTTTTGAGACAGGGTTTTTATATGTAGCCTTGGCTATCCTCTACTAGCTTTGTAGACCAGGCTGGCCTCAAACTCACAGAGATCCATCTGTTTCTTCATCCCTGAATGCTGGGATAACACATGTCTGCTACCATGACTAACTGCAGTTGTTCCTTAATCCTGAGCAGTAACTCATACTTGTGTACAATTATTAACCACCTTGTTGATAACAGATCTCACTTTATTTCTGAAACTCATCTGTACCAAAGTCATATAATTTTGGGAAGATGCTATTTAATACTTTCAACCATGAAACAGTATGGATGAAGTAGCATATGATTTACTTTCAGAGAAGAAACAGTTAAATAAAAAAGAGAAGAGAGGTAGGAAGAAGAAAAAGAAAGATGAAAAGAAGCTTTCCAGGGTGAAATGCAGAAACACTTCCCAAGGTGCCTTCATAGATATAGGGTGTTCAAAATGTCAGTGATTTAGCTGATTCTGCCTCTATTTAAATATTTTTATCAAAAAAATGCTACACCAAGATTTGTCCCCTTCATCCTCTGTAACACTTCTTTCCTTAGCATCTTGACTCCAAACACACTTTGAAATTAAAGAACAGAGCATTTAAATTTTTACTATGGTTAATTCTAGGATAGGCATTTTTTTTTTCTCATTTGGGTTGCTTTTCTTTTTAACTCCTAGAATACTCTACTAAAAATAAAGTACAAAACATCACTGAATGTTATGCAGCCAAAATGCCAAAGATTTAAAACAGAACTTTGGATTCATAGCAAGCTCTTTGATCACCTCTCCCTGAAAGGTACAGATGTGCCTGGCCACAGAGGAGGAGGATGCATCAGTCCTGATGAGACCTGATAGGCTAGGGTCATACAGAAGTGGAGGAGGACCTCTCCCATCAGTGAACTAGGGAAGGGAGGGGCATAGGGAATGAAAAAGGATGAAAGCTGGGACTGGGAGGAGACCAAAGAGGGGTCTACAGCCAGAAGACAAATTGAACAAATTGTGATAGATAGATAGATAGATAGATAGATAGATAGATAGATAGATAGATAAACAAGAAAAATAAATTTGTATTATTTATTGAGTGTGCATCATTTACCTTGATAACTACAAACCCTATATTTTTGTGAGATGGATAACCATGGTTTTCATTTATCAGGTAAAATACCGTTACTTAAGAAAGGGAAAACCATTTGTTTAGAAAAGTACTAGAAAAGACTAGTCCTGCTTGATTCCACACTGCCCTCTACACTCATAATGTCTGGTTTTACTTCTCCAAATACAGAACACAGTGCAATGTAAAACAGAAGCTTTACATGTTTTAACATTACCATTGTTATTATTTAACCAGAAACTCCCCAAATGTGGAAGAGAGAATGTGAAACTGGAAGAAAAATCTCACATTACTCTCCAAAGCATGAGTAAATAAATTATTTAACATGTACGCTCTTAACCGTTTATGGTTTGCTGTTCCTAATAAATTGATTTGAAACCCACTAATAGTGTAGGTGAGGTGATCAAAACCCTGAACTGCATTTCCCAATTCTGTCTTCTCTGCAGCAACTGAAAAATCCACAGGCTTTACAGCAATGAGCAGAGAAAATGGGGGGAGGGAATAAAAGAGCCTTCCCTGCAGCTGCAGCTGACTTTCTGGCAGAGTGGAAAGCCACTGTGTTGCCAGCTGAGCCTGGCATCTGGGGTTGTTGGTGAATTCGGCTAAGGACTGACCTCCATCACCCAAGGCACTCTGCATTCGCCTTGCTCCATAATGAATCCAGTTGTACTTTTTTGTACAATTATGATTAGAGCTACTATGAAATCTTCTTTAAATTAATCAATAGAACCTTTATTTAATGATACACTGGGAATGGACATAATAAGCATCTGACTTGTTTAAGAAAAAATGTACTTGGATAAAGTGAAATTCTGGATGTCATAAGGAGCTATGTCATGATTTGAGGCCATTGACCTCTCTTATTTTATCTTGAAAAGGGTCCACCTTTAAATCATCAAATAAGAGTGTAAATCATATCCATTTCTTTTAGACACCAAGAAACACCTCACCATATTCCACTTTAAAACGTAATAATCTATTCTGATATTATTTTTTAAGAAAAACGTAAAGGGCTGTTGGAATAATTTAAGAATATTGTCTTTGTTTCCAGTCTTAATAAATTAAAATTCATTTATGGAGCATGGTGTAAAATAATCTTCTCCTACTGAAGTGTTGTTCTTGCATAAAAGAGTTTCCCTTTCCAAGATTTAAATTTATGCCCCAATAATCTAGATGCTTCTTTAAAAAAGGAAACATGATTTCATATATGCACAAAACATTTTAAAACACTCAATAATATTTTATCCTCAGAATCTTTTAATGTTATATATATATGTATATATACATATATATATATATGTTATAAGTTTCACAACACCTTTGTTGAATTAAAACTATTTTCAGATGAGAATTCCTTCAAAAGTATGCCTGTAGCACAACTCTTTTTATAGAGACTAGGATAAAAGTTCAGAAATACAAAAAAAAAAACAGTATATAAATTTACAATATGCTATAAACAATATGCATAAAATATTTTATTTATATGCTAATATAAAAATTAGGTTGTTAAATATTCATTTCATATATGCACAAAACATTTTAAAACACTTAATAATAGTTTATCCTCAGACTATTATAAATTATATATATATATATATTTGCATGTATATATACATGTTACAAGTTTCTTAACACCTTTGTTGAATTAAAACTTTTCACTTAATGGCAAAGTCATAATCATACCCTGACCTTCGTCAAGCCCTTCCACTTATTTTGATTTAGTTGCTCAAATGGAGTCAGTCTTCAAGCTGAAAAGGATATCTGGAGTGGATCCAAACCTAACACCCTTGGAGCACCTGACCCCTAGAGAGCCCGTGATGGAGACTGCCACAGGCAAAGTCATAATCGGCACATTCATTCTTGATGCTTTGTACATGTACTTTCCATTCACACTGTGAAGCCTTTAAAATAAGATTTAAATAGAGTTGAAATGAGATCATGTCTAAATTCATAGTGTTAAAGAGTTCATTTTAAACTTCCATCCAATTGTACAAAACATATTTCTTTTATAGACTTTCCCAAGTAATCTATTATAAGCCTTGGTTTAATTTTTTCCCACTTATTTCAGTCACAATTCCATTATTTCAGTCTCATTTCTTTTATTAGGCATGCATGTGTGAGTACATACACACATGCTAAACTGCTAAACAAAACAAATGTTCTGATGTTTCAGTAAAAACACTCCTTTGCTCTAGCTTTTGTATTTTTTTAAAATGATGAGCAAAGGTGATATTTTGCTTTAATTCATACATAATGAACAACATTGCAAATATTCTAAAAGAACAAATCCTTCTGATGGAATATGAGGCATTACAATGATACTAAAAAATGTAATCAATAGTAGGTAATGCTAATTAGGGGCTCTGGAATACTTCTAATTTTATTTCTACTCACTATATGCAGTTTCACAAAGCATACTCTTTTCTTTAAAAAGAAAAAAAAAATCACCCCAGCCACCAAGCTTTCAGAAAAACATGTTGCAGAAAATGTTCTTAAATAAGATAGAAAATGTAGAGCTCTCTGAAAGTACAGTGCTTAATAACAAATCTAGAAAAAAGCTGAAATTTTACAAAATTAGAAAAAAAAGTCTCTCTGTAATTTCTAATAACGATTACAAATAACCACCAGGAGGCTATTTTAAAGTAGCACGTTTCTTAATGCTTAGATCCCTAAAGATAGCCTATTCATGTCTTTTTTTTTTTTTCTTTTACAGTTTTCCCTATATGTATGTCTGTCTACCATGTGCATGCAGTAGCCAGAATAGGGTATCAGATCTCTTGGAGATGGAGTTACAGGTGTTTGTTAGCCATCATGTGGGCACTGAGAATCAAATCTTGGTCCCCTGGAAAAGAGCCAATCCTCCTAGTCACTGAGGAGTCTCTCCAGTAGCAACTCTCCTCATTTCTTCATGTTTGTTACACACCTCACAATCTATAAGAACTCAAAGGAATAAAGAAACACTCTTTCCTCTCTCCCTCACCTCCTCCCCCTCCCTCTTCCCCTGCCTCTCTCTCTTTGTGTCTCCTTCCTCCCTCCATCTTTCCCTCCCTCCCTCCCTGCCTGTCTTTTTAAAGTGGTTTGTTTTTCAACAATCTTTTACTTATACTTTTCGATATGGAAGACTGCTTTCCCCAAATGTCATAGGATTTCTTAATTGCTATCAGGCAGTGTTTCCTTCGAAATGCCTGGCAAATGACACATTAGGAAGTAAATGAGGAGGCTGTTTGTGTAAAGTTTGTTTTGTTTGGTTGTCTTTATTTTGTGGAAACAAATCAGTAAAATGAAACTATTTCCCTGACTTTAAGAACAGTTCTATTTAGACTGGTATTTCTAGTTACACATCTTAACATGCTTAGCTATTTTGAGAAAGTAGCCATTTGTAAAGTGCAGTCAGAATAAGAGTCTCTTTAGAGATTGGAAAAAAAATAAATTATTAGGACCTGCTTACCAAGTACTTTCATTTGGTGAGCAGTTAGGTCCTTACCCAGTCAAAAGCGACTAATAAAAATATGTTTTACACTGCATGTGGGTGTACGTAAAGCCTGCAATGAAATACTTCCCATGATAGTTCAAGACGGCTTCGTTTCCATGGTGCTCGGTTAGGGTCACTCATGTTGATGTTCATAAAGCTCTTTGTTAGCCATGATCTTCTGTTAGCATCAGGTACCAGACGTTGGAAATAAATGAGGATCCCAAATTTGTACTGAGTTCTAATTCAACAGTTTTCACAGTAACACTAATTCTGATATGACATGTCAGTGGACATTAAGTCCATTAGACATTCTTCTGTGAATTTGGGATGTAATTATGTATCAAATATTACTATCAGAATTTTGTACCACAGTAATAAAAAATATGCATTAAAGATACAAAATAGCTATGTCTACCCTATGATACACTTGCTTTTATTTCCTTAATTACCATTGGTCTTTTCTCCAGCTGAATCACCAGCTTTGCTGTTTCTGTTCTCAAAGAATTTTAGAAAAATGTCTACTTATTGTTACTTTGGCTTTTGTTGTTTTTGTCTACCTTTTAAAGTGAAAACACCTTTAGATCCATGAGACATAAATCTTTTATCATCGATGAAACAAAGAAAGATGAAAAGAAGCCTTTGCAGAAGTTTCTGCAGAAACTTGGGAAAACTAAAATGACATGCCATGGCCATCTGCTTTTTGCCATTGATCATGTGTACTCAATGGTTATGCCATATTGTCAAAGATTAACTATCATGAAAAATAATTATGCGGCATGTCTCTTCTTCTTCTAATAAAATATCTCCAAGAGGGGGAGGGGAAAGACTGACCAAAAAAAAAAAAAATGATAAAAATTGCATCAAGCATTTAAAATCTATATTATATTAATTATATAAAATAAGTTTAATTTTGGCATTTCCATGTACATTATGTATGTTCATTATATTCCTTACCACATCATTATCATGACTTATCTCCATCCCACTCTTATTGATCCCCTTTCTCCTACCAAGAATTCTCTGTAATGATTTTATGTATCCTGAGCTTTGCCATGATAAGCTAAAGCCTTGGTCCAAGAAAAAATACATTAGTTTTTCCTCACCTAATTTTATTTCCAAAGTGTAATTAATCATCAGATAATTAATAAGCTTTACAATGCTTAAGAAACCAATTGAATAAAAAAAGTCTTCATCTTAGAATAAAAAGTAATTTTCAATATATTCACTTGGAAAAATTTCAGCCAATTTTATAGATTTTAAAATAATTCACTGGTCCTTATGAAGCCTTCCACAAGATAAAACCAATATCTGTTGTATTAAGACTGAAGTCTTTATAGCCTCTAGATAACAGCATCTCTGAAAGAAATTCATCTTCCAAAATATGAATCAAAGTTCTGATATCAGGTATAATTTTTACTTTCAGTTTTAAGTTGTTTACTTTATTTGAGGGATTATAATACAAAATTCTCAATTCTTCCTTTTGCCCCCCTCTTTTCAAACCATCCCACATATCTTTGCTTTCTCAATTTCATAAGTATTTTGAGTTGAAAAATCTATACACATTTTTCAAGATTCTATTTCATAATATTTTCTTTATATCCTAATTATTGTATTTTAAAACTAATAATTATTTTAATTATTATGCCAAATAATTATATTATTATGCCAAATATTATATTACATTTATTATTATTATTATTATTATTATTATTATGCCAAACATAATTTTGACTTATAAACTAAAAAAAAAATACTTATTTACTTAATGCTGTTTTTGGCAATATGTCCTAGGCAATATCTATCGCTTTTATTCCCATCTTCAAACTACAGAAAAAATGCAACTTCTATGAATAAATAATCGAAATCAAATTATTTATTCATAAAGTTTCCCTAATCCGGACTCTTCAATATTGTGATTTTATTTCATTTAGAAATGTCAAAAATGTAGGCCCAGTGGTCTTGTAGACATTCCCTTCTCTTTTTACAAGAAGATAGTCATCTCACAAATTATCTTTCTATGTCATACAATGGAAGCCATTTTGAAATTCTACAGAGCAATTCTGTCTTCCACTGACAAATGATTTAAAAGGGAGCATGAAATACAAAGAGTCTTCTACATAACACTCACTATTTGTTAAGGTAATTCTTAACAGTTTTGGGTTCTGAAAGGCAATAAGAACTATTCTATCAAAAGAGAAGATAACACAGAAGCATACAGGAGGACTTCAGAGAACATCATCACCTCACAACCACTCTCATTGTTGAACATTTGATGACAGATGCTTCAAAAATAAAATTACCAAGGCATTGGCATTTTGTAATCTGTACTAAATTTATATTTTCTTATGAAATACAGGGTATCTTTCAACAGAAAAGCTATAATACACTCTAAGTTTTATCTGCACTCTTGAAATACCATAGTATTTGAAAGAAGGTGAAATTCATAACCAGAAAATATACAAAGGGATTCTAATGGGGTGTGCGCGCACACACACACACACACACACACACACACACACACACACACACACCTACATACCACACACACCCATAAACACCATATACATACATTACTCATTATATACTTTCAGAGTTTTAAATTAAAATAGCTACAAAACCATACAAAATGTCAGCACTTTAAATTCCAATTCCAATAATTCCAAGGGTTTTGACAAATAAAAGGCCAAGCACAAGGTAAAAAAAAAAAACAAAAAAACATAAAACGTGCATGAAATGGTACTGAAATGTGGTGTATCTTTCTGCTTCGGAAGAATGGCTTCCTACATTTCTGAAAACAAAGATCTAAAAGCAGTACGCACTTAGTCAATTAGTAGAGAATAATGTCAATCAGAGACCAAAGCTGTGTCTTTCTTAACACCCTGTGAATGTGTTTAACAAAACTAGAACAGGTCCTAGGCAGCCAGGAGACAAGATGACAGAAGAGCACCACCTAGTTCCCTCTACAGAAGTCTCCGAGTATGTTTCACTCACTTTGTAAAACTGAACACAAGTTCAGAATAAATCATTTAGTATGAAACTACACTCCAGAAAATTATCACCCTCAACACAGCATTTACTTAAATTGCTTTAATTTAAAAGTTTCTTATGAAATAAAAAAGAGCGTAAAATTAAAGATAATGGGTAAGGTGAAGTTTTTCTAACTGTGCATTATACACTGTTGTATGTAATCCAAATAAATAAGTCCCTAAATATACACTATGCCACTACCATTACAACTTCCCAAGTATATAGCAAGAAAAATAGAACAGTGTGGCTTTATCTGTTACATATATATTGTCTGTACCAAGTTTAGCACTAGCCAGTAAAAAAATAATACTGAGAAACAACATGTACACTGTTAGAACTATGATGTCATTCCTCTTTTCAAGTTATTGAAGTTCAATGTTGTAAGAGGTAATAATATATCAAGAACGTGTAGTTTTCGCTTGTGGTTATAAATTTCTTCTCTATATTTTAATTTATTATGAAAATTTATTTTTGAAGTTACTAAATGGCATGTCCATGTCATTCCTAGCTTTGTTCTCAGCTAAATTCAGAGCAGACTCTACAGGAAAGTAGGTTTCAAGAATGACATTTCATCATCAGACTCAAAAAGTGCAGGTTGTAATGATGCACAAAGCTTCATAATGTAAGCAAGAGCTGACAGCAAACAGACCCCCCCCAAAAAAAAAAACACACATATAATATGACACAGCACAAAGGTCATTGTTTCTAGAGAGGGCACTTTAAAAATGTTTTCCCTGAGGCACAGTAGCTCTTTAAAGGACACTGACTGGTAACATCAGAATTGCTCAAGCAGAACCCTGGCTCTGAAAAACTAAATATCACTCCTTGTTACAGACATCCTCCTCACAGACAATCCCCCCACCCATATTCCCTCCTTTGACCTGGTCATCTACTGTTCTGGCCTGCTGTGCCTTTATGAAATTAAATGAATCATCCTCTTGAACAAATCAGTTAGAATGGAGCATGCTTGAATATTTCTTGTTCACTTGTCAGCTTCTTTCAAGTTGTGTTAATAAAAAAAAAAAAAAAAAAAAAAAAAGGAAAGAAAGAATCTGGCATCATAGTGAGAATGTTTTCAGGATAAAGGGCTGGAAGACATGAGAGCCCTTTAATCCAGCCTTAGAAAAAGAAATGTTAAAAGCCCAGTGAATTTTATACCATTGTTGTTAAATCGGTGATTTTGCCACTTGGTTGATACGTCCACATTCAGTTACTATTGAAAAGATACTGCAAAAGGAAGAGAATTTTTATTTTTAATTCTTGAAAAGAACGTGTTACATCCCTTGGTATTTTATTATGTGTTTTCCCATAGACAAGAGGCTCCATAAAGACAGAGACTGTTTCAACCTTGTTCAACCACATGCCCAGTATTTAAACAGTCGATAGATAAATTATGCTTAAGAAAAGCAAAGATCATTAAAATTTGTGTAGTTTTTATACTACATAAACATTGAGTCAATAAAAAATGATAGTAATCTCAAAATTACAAATTGGAATTCAGCTCATTTCTAAAAATAAAAATGATTAATAGGTAAAGAAGTCAACTTTTAAAAAATGTGCACAGGTATTTATTTGCATGAACGTATATGCACCATATACATGCCTGATGCCCAAAGAAAACGCAAAAAGATGTAGGGTCCACGGGACCTGGAGTTGCAGAAGGTTGTGAGACTCTAAGGGTGTGATGGGAACCAGGTGTAGGCCCTCTGCAAGAGCAGCATTTACTCAGCTGAGCTGTCTCTCTACCACCAAAATTCTTAACTATGGTAATGAACTGCATATAAAATTTAATAAGAAGTGTGTTTAATTTAAGCACACTGGCTGGCTACAAAATTAACTGACAAAAAAATGTACAAATAGAGAATGAAAAAGTCTGAAACTTATATTGACCTCTCCTTCTTCTTCTTCTTCTTCTTCTTCTTCTTCTTCTTCTTCTTCTTCTTCCTCCTCCTCCTCCTCCTCCTCCTCCTCCTCCTCCTCCTCCTCCTCTTCCTCCTCCCCTCCTCCTCCTCCTCCTTCTCCTTCTCCTCCGTTTTCTTTTTAAAAGTGCAGATAAATATCATGCTGACTGTACTGCAGAGTGGCTTCAAGTAGAACAGAAGATCCACCCCACTTCTACAATTCTCATCATGCATCAAAGAATAATTATTTCAACCTCTAAATCTACATAGACAAAAACTAAGCTGCAAGAAAGTTAACTGAGTGAAGGCCTCTAAGACAGTGGAATGAGAGCCAAATCCTACAAAAACACCATAATGTGTTTTGCTTCAGTTAAGTCGCAGAATTCTAAGTCTTCTTCAGTATAATAATACCTTTCTTCCATAAAACAAAAAATTCTTACTGCAAAACTGAGGACACATACCAGGCAACCCACGCTACCAATTCATAAAAGACGCTGTTCAGCGACAGCTGCAGCATATATTTACATCAAAGGTGAGCTTTATCAAGGGTGACACCAGTTACAGTGTCACAGGACCACCAGTTGAGGAGGCCCTCAGAGGAAAAACCATGAGACAGTAAGGCCATTATGAAGCTAGAAGACTTTAGTCTCTTTGATGTGCCTACATGCACTAAACATATTTATCACTGCAGGTACATTTATTCATGCCAGTATATCTTTCAAGATAAAATATTCTGGATTACTGATACTCTATCTAAAGATAACCGAGTATCTGGGTACAATGAAACAAAATTTAAAATCAACTCACTTTTGACCTGTATAAGACCTCCAGTAACTATAAACTTATGTTTTAATGCCTCCATCTTAACTATTATGTAATAAATGAATAATAGGAGTTTTATAACACCATTAATGTTACCTAATCTGTAGCATATCTATAGTAAAATAAAAAATAAATAAACAAGCAGACAGGAAATGATCTGGTATGGGCCTTACTTAATCAACATCTCTCTTTAAGGACCACAATTATACTGCAATATCATCTTGAAGAATATCATTAGCATTGTATTGACTTGTCGACTCTGCACAGTATTGTCCTAAAATTTTAGTATTACAGTCTCAAGTAAAAATAATGTCTTCCCTGATTCTCCAACTAAGAACCATGCATGGATATAACCTAGAAGCCCTGCTCAGACATAGGCAATGGCAGCTCAGCATCCAAGTGGGTCCCTTAGTAAGGGGAACAGGGACTGTCACTGACATGAACTCAGTGGCTGTCTCTTTGAACCCCCTCCCCCAGAGGGAGGAGCAGCCTTGCTAGGCCACAGAGGAGGACATAGCAGCCAGTCCTGATGAGACCTGATAAACTAAAGTCAGATTGAAGGGGAGGAAGACCTCCCCTATCAGTAGACTTAGAGAGGGGCAGGGAGAAGATGAGGGAGGGAGAGTGGGATTGAAAGGGAATGATGGAAGGGACTACAGCTGGGATACAAAGTAAATAACCTGTAATTAATATAAAAAATAAAAATTATATAAAGAAAATTGAATGTCCTAAAAAAAAAAAAAGTCTTTCATTTTTACATTAACCTGAGTTTCTGAGTAATATGATGAAAAGGTCTGAGAAAGGTAATAGTTCAGATAGTACGTGGTAACATTTAAAATATAAAAGTGTCGTATCTTACCATACATTATGTGAATGTTATTTATATAACATATGCACCTTACAAATATATTAAAGTAGTTTTTGTAAATGAGTAAATTATTCAGCCAAAAATTGTTTCCCAAACCACATTTTCTTTTATTCCTTCATGTCTGGGAAGTCAATCAGCATTCACCAAATAGCTGTCACATAAGGAATGGAGGCTTCTTGTTTTGTGGTTTATTTCAATAAAAGTAAGGCTGTAGGACTAGAAAAATCATTGGGAGAATACAATTATTAATATCAAATTCACAAAGTGACACAAATTCTTAGTAATGCCAGCAATGTGAGTCGGCTTTGAGCATTTATTTACAATATATCTTTCTCTGGGAGTCTGGTGGAATGGTTAAACACTAAGTTAGCTTAGTTAATAACGTATTTTCAAACACTGAGTCATAAACAGATGCAAAGAAAGAAGAAACTCTCTTTTAAGAAAGGCTGCATTTCACTGGGACTTTTAGGAAACACATTCTTAAAACACTTCACATTGAAATGGTGTCACTGGAGGAAAGCTTAGAACCTTTTCTCTCTGGCTTGAGGGATCTCCTGACTATATTTAAAATTCTCTTTCAAAGGCAGTTAATATCCTCATTCTACCTTCCCCTGCTGTTCAGATGTTAAAAGAGAGACAAACCAGATGCATCATAACTAACATAGATGTCCACCTGAAGAAGGATGACTAAGCATTTAAAAACAACAACAAGGTTTGCACATGAGCAGCTTTGCAGGCTGCCAATGCATCCTAAAGCTCCCCTGCTTTAGGGACTAATCAGAGTATGCCTACTTGGTAGCCTGGCAATAACAAAAGCAGGTCACTGTATTCATAATCTCGTGGATCAAGGTCAGTTTTTAATTCCTCCCTGTTGATACGTTTATCTGGAAATGAAAGCTATTAGAAGGAGACCGATAAGGAGAGGTGCTCGTGTTTAAACAAACACATCATCAGGAAAGCTTTGGGAAATGGAAATAGAAATCTAGAGAAAAAACATTTAAATGTGTTTACCCCAAACCAGTCAGAAAGACACTGAGCTTGAGAGGAATGTTCCCAGTACAAATCTGAACTGACTGCCAGGCCTGAAAGCAATGTGAATCTACAGTCCTGTCGAATACATCACTGTTTAGAATGCTTTACTGTTCTTCGCATCTCTTTTTTATTATTGTGTATATTCCATATAAATAAAAAGTCACAGAAAATATTTGTTCTATTTACAAGACTATGCTGACATGTTGGCAGATATAAATACACAAATATCTGGATCTTATTAAAGAATTGTGTCATAATTACAAGTATTGGAAGGCAGCTAATCAGTCAGTGGAATGGAATTATTTTTAAAAAGATATAGACCAACTAAGACAAACTTGGATGAATGGGAAGACTACGGTGTCTACCTTGTGCTATGGCCACTTACAGAACCTAGAGGAGACTTAATTACATAACCTTCAAAATGCTCTAAAACAAACACGTGAAAGGGTTATATATATCATACCCTGAACAAAATAAAAGGCTTAGTTCTTTCAAGAACCAGAAAGACATAAATGCTCATAATAATCAATAAAGGGCAAATAGCATTCTTTTTTTTCTTTTAAAACAAACACATCAGACAAGCCCTACAGGTATTGGACACTGCCAGTAGTTTTTTTAAACTGCAAATGGCTTTAAAATATGAAAGTATAAAACAAAAACATTTTTCCACCTAAATAGTTAATATGTCAGTTTATAAAGGGTTCTCACTGTCTAAGTATAAATTTAAAAAAATCATATTTACAGCTTAAACCAATATTTCTTATGACATATGTAAAGCATGGGAATGTAGGTATGCAAAAGAACAGATTTAATATTAAAGCGCTTTGATTATCAGGTAATGCAAGCAATCTGTGTTTGTGAATGAAAACACGCACTAAGCAAGCTAGTTTTAATGTTCCAGCCACAGATAAGGTCTCTTTAAAAAGATTTCAAAAAATTAAAACCCTCTCTTCTCTCATTAAATGCCCAGTGTTCTACTTGCATGCAAAAAAAAAAAAAAAAAAACAAAAACAAAAACAGAAAATATCATGTCTCAATTTTTGTTTGGCACTGACATTTGACAGTCCATAAAGATTGCAGGCAATTAATGCTATCTAAAAATCTATAATCTCACAGGATAACCAGCAAAACATCAGGACCCCACTACAGCAAAATGTGTTAATGGGCTAGTTAAAGAACAGATTATTGACATAGGAAAAATTTTTGATTCTTCTGTCAGTAGAAAGAATAAAATGAACAGTCTCTTATTCCGAGTAAATGATGCACGTTTCTACTTATTATTTTATTTCATTTTTAGAGCAAAAAAAAAAGCTATTTAGAAATAACAGATACTATATTATGTCTCACAATGGTGAGTTTAATTCTGCCTTGGCAGAGGCACTAGCAAATGCAGAATGTGAGTAACTGCTTGCTATACTGGTGCCACAGATATATAATTGCCTCCAGAAACATTCTCTTCTGAATACCACCTACACATTAATAAGTGACAGTGAACTTACAGCCAGACCCCTGTTCTATCCCATATGATCCCTGAAAAGGCTTTGAAATGAGGCCACGCGCATAATTAAGGCACAGTGAATATCACAGTACATGTAACAAACTAGAGTATTATGAATCCTCAGGGAAACCTCATAGAACTAATGTATTTTCTAAAGAAAGCTTCACATGAGTAAAGGGAGACTCAAATGCTAATTAGATCCTCTCAGAGAAAGCTATAGAAAAGTTGCTCCTTGAATTCTGAAGTTGAACACAGAATGGAACATTTGTATACAGGAGACTGGATGAAAAAAAAGGGGGGGTCTTGATATAAAAGCCCTTCAATAGATGATTTACACAATTTGTGGAAAAAAAAATAAACCAAGCAAAGCCAAAAATATAACAATGGTAGAATTCTCATCTTTCCAAAAGGGTTAAGTATGAGAACTGATTTCTTATTAGAAAGGGATTATGTAATAACAGAGGGAAATACTCAGCCTAGCATATGCTAATTTAGTCAGCTTTGCCAGGCATTGCTGTGGTTTTGGCTGGCTCACTCACATTCCTTTCCTCCTTTTTTATTTTTTTTTCCATTTTTATTACTAGACAAAAGAGATAGAACTCTAAAAAAAACTACAATAATAACTGGAAAACACTGAGGTCTGCTCTTTGGTGATTGAGAAATTCCTTTACTTGTATGTTTTCAGAAACTATCATTTTACAAAAGCCTTCTTCCTTAACTAGTTACCATCCTTCATTAATTTCTGTTAATGTGTATTAAAAAATCCTCCAGGTTGGGAGGATAGTAATGGAAAGGGGCTATTATATTCCTGGAGAGCTCAAAGCAAGCCAAGTTAGCATTCAAACTTCAACAAATAAATTGGAAAGCAATTGCAAAGGAGTGGCAGTTAAATTTTGTGCATATATTTGTTTGCTTTTAAATATTTACACTTATTTATTTAATGTATATATTCTAATTCATAATTCATGATCATTAGTTTCTACCTAAACTTACATGTACTGATTGAAAAATAGAAAACATCTGAAGTCTAAAACTGAACATGGTGTCGAGGTATCATAGAGATTTCCTATAAGAGGGGGGATTACGGGCAAGCTAAAATAAAAGATGAAACCATGAAAACTTGCAAGAATATTTCATACACTCAATTATCCAGACCTTGAAGTTTAAATAAGCATTATCAAGGCACCTGCATTTTTAAATGTAAACAATTTTATTTCAGAAGCTAAAAATATTTCATTGCAAGAAATTAATTGGCTTTATAAATTACACAGAATCAATAAAGCACCATGTACTCAGCATTCCACAGCACAGATCTGTCAGGAATGGCATTTCCCCATTCTGCACCCAAGGATAAGCAGTACATCTGTACTATAGATTAATCATCATAACATATATAACTTTATTAGAGGTTCAATTTGACCTGTAAAAGGCCTTTTATCTCTCTATAACATGAAACTATTGGCACTGTTTAATCACACTTTCCTTTAACATTTTGTGTTTCTAGAAGGAAAAAAAAAACATTTATTTTTATTTTTTCAAAGCATCTCCAGCTATGACTAGACATGGTCTTCCTCTGAAACACTGAAGTGTGTGTTAAGTAATTTAAATAATTGAGTGGAAGCTATTTGCTCACTCAGAAAGAGTTATCCGAACATTGAATAACGACTGTCTTAATATTTACTTCAGACCTCGAAAGTATACTGTGAATAATGAATGACCAGCTCTATCCAATGAAGATCTGATAACTTCATCCTCCATCTAGTCAGCAGCAGGTTTTGATGATTTACTCTCAAAAGCACAGAAGATCCAGAATACATTCTAAACCCTATTAAGATTTTGACATTTTAAATTTTGATTGTTTTTAGTGGACAAATTCACTCTTGTCATTGTTGACAAAAACACGTTCATTAAAAGAATAAAAGGAAATAAAAACTAAGGAAAAAGCAAAATCATCTTTTTCTCATAAATCACATTATTATCACAGATAGTTAAAAACCTAAAAGGTTAACTTTTAGTTTTTAAGGTAATGGTACATTTTCAGTTTGAGCATGTATGAGTATACATGACTAAACAGCTGAGGCATGTTTCCCTTCTCAATAATTACTTTACTTATTCTGGCATTAGTTAACTCATTTAACTAATTAAGAAGCATATTTACGTGCATAATGTTTAAACAGAACACCTTTTCTGAGAGGAAGTAATTTTTTATCTCTTTAAGAAAACCCACCAAACACATTAAGAGGAGGTTGTGGGCTCACTTCTTGAATAAAAATCAATCTGAACAATATGTCAAGTGTTATTGTTCTGTAGCAAATGGAATGCGAGAAGAATTGCGTTCCTGAGTGTTATCTGATAGGCTCTCGTGGTGTGCTGAAAATAACAGTTCTTGCTTAGATCTTACTATTTTTAGGAACTCATTTGATGACTATTCCTACAGAAAACCAACACCCTGTAATGAGAACTTATAAAAACATATGCCACTTTTGGGCACGAATTTATCTGAACAAAGATTAATCCCTGTTTGTTCTAAAAATAAAAAGTAAAAATAAAACAAACATAACCAGGAAACAAAATCGGTTTTGTGTAGTATAGGAAACACTGCAGCAAGACCAGGGCTGAGAGTAACTCCTTAGAGCTCTTCTCGGACAGGAAGCATGTTTAGCACATGTGAAACATGGGACTCCTAAACTGATCGACAAGCCTGATAGCTTACGAGAAAAATCAAATGTTCACCAGGACTTCAGGAAAATGTGCATAATCTTCTTAGGAGTGACTTACGAATCATTGAGTAAAACCTGTTTTTTATTTTTTATTTATTTGTGGGTTTTTTTGGCCATGGTTTGGTTGTGACTGCACACTCTTTGAATTATTTCTGATTTTAAAGGGTTAAAAGCATTGTTCATGTCTACCATAAACTAGAAAAAAGAACGTTTCCCATTTCTCTCCTGCCACATGACTGCTTTCCTGGGTTTGCCTGAAGCTGCTGAGCACTAGAACCTAAGATGTCATTTGCAACATTTCACAGCAGGGGGCTTCAGTACCTCCAGCTTCAGGTTTATCTTCACTACCTCTTCACAGGAGGAATTTAGGGAGCAAGCCTTTTTTTTTTTTTTTGGTACTTTAAGAGCTAAACTCCAAAATTCTTGACATTTTCAAATAAAATATTGGCAATGAATTGGTCCCTTTAAGTATATCAGGTTAAGCTGTTAAATTTAAATTATGTCTTTCATTTTTCTTTTTCCATAGGATGAAAATATGATCTAGCCTGACATAAATTAACCTGAGATTTTTAATCATGGAAAATAAAAATAAATGTGTGTGGAAAGATGTTGAGAATAATTAGTTAGATTGATTTCATATAAAGGTGTGTATGCCTATATCTATCAAATAATTATTTACATTCAAATTTTCTCTAAGATATGACCATTTCAGAAAAAAAAATATAGGCTTGCAAAATATGAAAACGTTCTCATATATGTGAGAAAGTATGAGTGCTGCTATATTATGAGGCAAAGACACAAAAACTACCAGGGCTGATGGGAAAACGCACATTGTTCAATGCCATTTGATTTATTATATACTTACTAAACTAAGGTTGGAAATTGCACAGAGTGTACATTAGATTTGCCCTTGGGGAGAACATATTTATTTTTTCCTACTGGGTTCCTAGAGCTATAAATAGAGTAAGCTGGAAAGATAGCTACGAATTTGGGAAAACTTTTCTACTTTATCTTGGGAAATTTGCTACTTGAGTTTGTGATTGTTTTCACCTGTTTCTTCAATGGGCTCGTCACCAGGATAGAAGCATCCACTTTGCCAAGTTGTTTAATGAAGCAAAATGAATTGAAAAAAGAACTTTCTCAATAAATACTTGAGGACACATATAAAAAAGTTAAATAAATAACAAACAACATTATGGTTGAAATCTTTATTACATTATTTCTTTATTCTCAGGTTCTTTGAATAGGTGATTCAACTGCTTTCAATCAGAATGTGTCCTACTGGCTCCCTATTTTAAAGGGGAAAGCAATGTTTTATTCTAGGCCACTTTAAAATATATAAGTAGGATGTCACAGAATAATTTTTTCACTTACATTTTACTCTTTAAGTGATTTAAGTGGCTTTTTTATCTTTAAGAAAAATGATACAATCTCACTGTTTCAACACCGGACAAGCAGTTTTAAAGATTCAGATCCACCCTGGAGAACATGGGGACCAGTCATCTTGGTTGTTGCTTAGATACATCATATTACACCATCCAGGATTATCATAGTTGCAGACACTGGAAAAGGGCACTGAAACAATCTTCCTCATCTTGAGACAAAACCAGTCAAGAAACCCAGAATCCTATGCAGGGATTTTTTAAATTACCTTGCCTCTGGGTGTAGATGCTTC
This sequence comes from Psammomys obesus, assembly GCF_907164565.1. Taxonomy (NCBI): domain Eukaryota; kingdom Metazoa; phylum Chordata; class Mammalia; order Rodentia; family Muridae; genus Psammomys; species Psammomys obesus. Next base: position 21,216,271 of record NW_026585689.1, read on the forward strand.
ACTCAGTCAGACTATGGCTCCCATCTATACATAAGTCTTTCCAAAGTGTCTGTTCTCAGCCAAGGGAGGGGTGCACTCACTGTATTCCAATGTCTCTGACTATAAGAAACAGGCTTGAAGGGTCTTAAGTTATTGAATACATGTAAAAGAGGTAAGAGATTTGGGAAGTATTCACGTGATGGTAAACGAATTTAACATATAGTGCATTTTCCAAAATATCTGGTAAAATCCATGACACTAACTTGTACAACACGGCAAATAATAGGTGTACTAATCTCGTTGTTAATCTGAAGGCATTTATTATTACTTATAGCAAATTATTAATTAGATTACCTCAGAGCAAAAGGCTGTCAAAGCCCTTGTATTTGTGTTGCACATTTTTTTTGTAAGACTGGTTGTAGAGAGAGAGAATAGTCAGAAAAGTCAGATGTCTCTGTACATGTCCATTCTCCGTTACATATTTTTCTATTTCTTCCTTTCCATGCTTGTTTCCTGTGTGTACAGGACACTGACTCTCAGCAGTGCCCCCTCAGGCACAGGAAGTGATGTGGTTTTAGAAAAGATGCACTGAGCAGCATCTATTTCATGGCCTAAAGAGATCTTACATACAGGTGTTAAGCACTAGTCGTTCTGAAGTGTGTGTGTGTGTGTGTGTGTGTGTGTGTGTGTGTGTGTGTATGTTCACTTCTTATTTTACAACATACCGTTCTTCCCTTCCTCTTGATTGTTTTCCTTTTTTGATATGGAATAATAAGAAAACAATGTTGGAACCTTAAATTAAATCTCTCTCTAACTTTGTATTTCCCTAGTTATATTTTGGTCAGAAACAAATGGTGATTAGAACATTCATTTTCTATCTATTTGTTTTTTAAGGACCTGTTCAATACAAATTCCTCAAGTGATATTGAAAAGACTTATAAAAGCCATTCCCTGCAACTACCCTGGCTTAATTTTAATATGATTTCATTCTGATCATTGGCTTACTCTTCCTCATATTTTGAAATAAAAAACTTAACTTTGTTTTGAGACAATGTAAAAAAAAAATAGTAACAGTATAGAACACAGAGAGTTAAAACTCTGAAACACATAGAAGATATGTTAAAAAATTGTCTTTTGTGTGATACATGCTGCAAAAAATATAGATAATATTTTAAGGGATACATAAATTGATTAGAAATAAGTGACAAATGCCACCACACTGCTACTGAAGCTAGAATATAAGAAGCTGCAGACTTACTGACTGTAGCATTTGCCTAGTCATAACTACCAGCAGACAGGGCAGACTCTTCTTAGCCTAAATCAGCTGTTCACTAAATCCACACACATTCTTTCTTCCCTGTGCATGGAAAGACCTGTGAAGTGTTTAATCTGTGTTCAGAAAATAAAGCCTGCCTTTTCCCAGTCTACCCAAGACCTAATCAAACAGTATGCTGGTGAGAGAAACATAAATCAGAACCCAAAGCAATGTTTATAGCCAAGAGGAAGAAAAGGCAGGCATGAGCAATTTGTTTGAGGAAGAACTGACAACATCAACAAAGTATGATGTGTCTGTAGGAGCCAGTGTTTGATAAATGTGAGGCAGCCATAAACAAGGGAAGACGATTCAAGTGTGCTCTTGTTCTGTCCCCCTCTCTCTTCTTTTTAATCCTCTTTAATATGGACTAAAATGTTCGTGAGTATTCAGACATCATGGAACTGGTACTCACTCCCTGGCTGATGTGAAGGATGCTTATTTATTTGTTCATTCATTTATTTATTTATTTATTTATTTACTTACTTACTTGAACCTGACGCTGGAGCTGCTAGTGGCAGCAGTAGTGAATTTTCTTTGCCATACTCACACCCCTTCCCCACCCCATCTTCCCTAGTCCCTTAGTCTGTTGGGAAAATCAGCCCAGTCTCAGTCATTGGTTTACATACTCAATAAAAGGATCCAAGCCTGTGATGGAATCTCTCCTTTCTGGGTTAAGAATGAGTAAATCCTCCCCTATGATCTCCCAGCCGCCTCTTTCTCTCCCCCCCCCCCCTCCCTCTCTCCCTTTCTCTGCTCTGTGAGTGTGTGTGTGTGTGTGTGTGTGTGTGTGAGAGAGAGAGAGAGAGAGAGAGGACAAGCACAAGCAGACAGTTATTTTCAGTGCACTGAATAGACAATTCACAGGGAAATGTTGAAGGAAGCAAGGAGGCGACCCCGAAGCGCAGTGCATGGCCCACATGCTCTAAAATAAATAATCTCTTCGCACCAGACCAGTCGCGTGTGGCGATGACCAGACAGTGCCAGCACACTGAGACTGGCAGAGAAAACACACGCAGCCGCGCCGGCTTTTCATCGCAATCACCAAATTAAATGATTTCCCCACGTCTCTCTTCCACTAACTGGTGCATACAGGCGCCGGCATGCTGCGCACAAGGAGCGCGCGCGTGCTCTCTCTCTCTCTCTCTCTCTCTCTCTCTCTCTCTCTCTCTCTCTCTCT